>NC_088406.1:42388108-42620608 GCF_034236695.1 Oncorhynchus nerka
CCTTCATTCTTTTGTTGCCTCTCTGCGTCAGATGCCATTGAAAGGGAGTGGAAGGGGAGAAACAGAGAGAGAGAGAGAGAAAGAGAGAGGGGGAGAGAGTGAGAGAAAAGACGGGAGAGAGCAAAAGGTGAGCGCTAGTGTGAAGGTGCAGAGCAGCGTGATGCGATCCGAGATAGCAGCTGAGTGAGCGCCGTGGGGTGGGGGGGTAAAGCGCTCTCACTCCCTAATCGCTCAATGAGTCCATGAAATACGTTCTGGGGGGGTGATGGGCGGAGGGAGGGAAGTTGTGGTATTTTGAAATCTTTTGAGTTGCCTCACACCTGTAGGGTGTAGAAAGGTAGGACTTTCATTGACAGTGTGTAACCTTATCTCCTGCTTTGTGAGTCCCTCTTTTCTTCTGCAGTGGATATGAACAAATTGTTCATTGTTCAGGCAGCAGGGCTGAGTTGCTGAGGGTTTAGAGGAGAAAGGAAGCAGGGTAGTGGGCCTCTGCTCTGGCCTGGCAGTAGCCTGCCACAAAGATCAGGAGGGATTCCATGTGGAAGATTCTTTCCTTCTCACGGACACATCGTTAATGAAGTGTGCACCTTTTGTTAGATGGGCAGATGCGTTCACAAACACACACACACACACAAGAGCGCATGCATGCACGCACACACACACACACACACACACACACACACACACACACACACACTTGTTTTAACCATTCCCACCACAAGCTCTTATCGACTAATGCCTCAAGTGTTAGCCTGTGTGTGTGTGTGTGTGCATGAACATGTGATTAGTCAATTCATTTGTAATATTCTGTGCGAATGTGTTTGAGTATGTATATAATATTGAGTATTGTTTGATAGTGTGTATTTATTCTATCATGTCTGTGTTTACAATGTTGTATCTGTATGTTACTGGCTCTGTTTGTAATATGGTGTCAGTTGTATTGTAGAATTGATTTGTGTGTGTTCTATTGTCCTGGGTCTTCCACTGGGTCAGTTCATGTCCATTTGGTGTTGTCTGTTTGCTCTCGACAAGTCCTTTTGGATGTAGCTCTATCTGTCTGTGTGTGATATCTGTGCCAGTTGTCAGCGCTCTCCTCCCCACCCCTCTCTCCTCTCCCCTCCCCTCCTTTACTCTCCTCTCCTCTCTTCCACTCCAGTCCCTTCTCCTCTCCCCTCCCCTCCCCTCCTTTACTCTCCTCTCTTCCACTCCAGTCCCTTCTCCTCTCCCCTGCCCTCCTTTACTCTCCTCTCTTCCACTCCAGTCCCTTCTCCTCTCCCCTCCCCTCCTTTACTCTACTCTCCCCTCCCTCCTTTACTCTCCTCTCTCCTCCCCTCCCCTCCTTTACTCTCCTCTCTTCCACTCCAGTCCCTTCTCCTCTCCCCTCCCCTCCTTTACTCTCCTCCCCACCCCTCTCTCCTCTCCCTCCTTTCCTCTCCTACCCTCCCTCCTTCTTCCCCCTCCCTCCTCCTCCTCCCCAGCCCTCTCTACTCTCCCCTCCTTTCCTCTCCTCTCTTCCCCTCCTTTACTCTCCTCTCCCCTCCCCTCCTTTACTCTCCTCTCTTCCACTCCAGTCCCTTCTCCTCTCCCCTCCCCTCCTTTACTCTCCTCTCTTCCACTCCAGTCCCTTCTCCTCTCCCCTCCCCTTCTTTACTCTCTCCTCTCCCCTCCCCTCCTTTACTCTCCTCTCTTCTTCCACTCCAGTCCCTTCTCCTCTCCCCTCCCCTCCTTTACTCTCCTCTCCCTCCCCTCCTTTACTCTCCTCTCCCCTCCCCTCCTTTACTCTCCTCTCTTCCACTCCATTCCCTTCTCCCTCTCCCCTCCCTCCTTTACTCTCCTCCCCACCCCTCTCTCCTCTCCCCTCCTTTCCTCTCCTATCTCCCCTCCCTTCCCCTCTCCTCTCCTCCCCAGCCCTCTCTACTCTCCCCTCCTTTCCTCTCCTCTCTTCCCCTCCCTTCCCCTCTCCTCTCCTCCCCAGCCCTCTCTACTCTCCCCTCCTTTCCTCTCCTCTCTTCCCCTCTCCTCCCCACCCCTCTCGCCTCTCCCCTCCTTTCGTTTCCTCTCCTCTCTTCCCTCCCTTCCCCTCTCCTCCCCACCCCCTCTCTCCTCTCCCCTCCTTTCCTTTCCTCTCCCTCTCTTCCCTCCCTTCCCCTCTCCTCCCCACCCTCTCTCCTCTCCCCTCCCCTCCTTTACTCTCCTCTCTTCCACTCCAGTCCCTTCTCCTCTCCCCTCCTTTCCTTTCCTCTCCTCTCTTCCCCTCCCTTCCTTTACTCGCCTCTCCCGCCCCTCCTTTACTCTCCTCTCTTCCACTCCAGTCCCTTCTCCTCTCCCCTCCCCTCCTTTACTCTCCTCTCCCCTCCCCCTCCTTTACTCTCCGCTCTTCCACTCCAGTCCCTTCTCCTCTCCTCTCCTCTCCTCTCCTCCCCACCCCTCCCGCCTCCCCCTCCTTTCCTCTCCTCTCCTCTCTTCCCCTCTCCTCCCCACCCCTCTCGCCTCTCCCCTCCCTTTCCTCTCCTCTCTTCCCCTCTCCTCCCCACCCCTCTCGCCTCTCCCTCCTTTCCTCTCCTCTCCTCTCCTCCCCTTCCCCTCTCCTCCCCACCCCTCTCTCCTCTCCCCTCATTTCCTCTCCTCCTCCTCCTTCCCCTCTCCTCCCCACCCCTCTCTCCCCTCCTTTCCTCTCCTCTCCTCCCTTCCCCTCCCTTCCCCCCTCCTCTTTCTCCCTCTCTCCTCTCCCGTCCTTTCCTCTCCTATCTTCTCTGTCATGCAGATGGGGGTAAATTAGCTGGTGAGAATATCAGAACAGACAGATTGACATGTCACTGACGCGTCCTAATACAAAATACTTCTGCTTCCAATTATAGCCACGGAGTGATGATAAACTGTTGTGAGTGGCGGGACAATAGTACACAGTCAGGGCTGGCTGCTGGGCTGGGCTCCGACCCTGGTGGGGGGAGAGGAGAGGGGTGGGGTGGGATGGAGAGAGGGGGAAAGGAGTGGGGTGGGGAGGGGTGGGATGGGATGAAGAGAGGAGGAAAGGGGTGGGGAGGGGAGTGGAGTGGAGGAGGGTCAAGCAGGAAGAAATGTGCTGTCCAGGGAAGAGTCCCACCACTGAATGAAAGAGAGAAAGAGGTTCTGTGGGGTGAGTGTAGATTGAGTGTATTTGATTGAGTGTATTTGATATTTTTATTCTCAGAGGATGTTGAACCATTGTCTGGGGCAGACAAAGGGGAGGGGAAACTACTGGGAAACTATACAGATTCTAGAGGAAACATTTACTGCTACCGTTGCTTCTCCAACTATAACAGCGTGACCCAAACATGCAGCTAGACAGTGATCCAGTTTGCTTTCTATGGACATGCACAGTCAGAGCACCTCCAAACCAAACCCCAGCCATGCCAGCGATTGAGAGAGAGAGAGAGAGTGTGTGTGTGTGTGTGTGTGTGTGTGTGTGTGTGTGTGTGTGTGTGTGTGTGTGTGTGTGTGTGTGTGTGTGTGTGTGTGCGTGCATGAGTGTGTGTGTGTGCGTGCGCGTGTGTGTGTGGTTTGGTTTGGTTTATTAAGGTTAGGGTATATTTAGGGTTAAGGTTTAGGGTTAGGGGTTAGGGAAAATATGATTTTGAAAGGGAATAATTTTGTGCATGCCCCACAAGGATAGTAAAACAAATATATGTGTGTGTGTGTGTGTGTGTGTGTGTGTGTGTGTGTGTGTGTGTGTGTGTGTGTGTGTGTGTGTGTGTGTGTCATCACAGCAGCCAAATAACAGGGCTGGCCCCGCCAGGGCCCCACTGTCAGCCCTGTGATCGATTGCCTCCGCTTCTGACTGCTCCCACAGATTGGTCAGTGGTGAAGAGAGGAGCAAATATACACCCTATAAAAAAAGACAGAGGGGTCATCCCATCCAACCCCATCGCAGCACTGACAGACGGAGAACGAGGGAGTGGGCGAGAGAGAGGTAATGATGGAGAGAGAGAGATAGAAGAAGGTAGTGCAGTGTAAAGAGGGGACCCGGCCCGTTGATTGCCAGTCTCTTCTTTGATTCAGAAAGCAGACATGTTGCACTGTTTCATTTGACTTTGTAACGCGTTGAGACAACACTACATTTTAGTGATTGCAGCGCTACAGCTGTGGCCACAGGAATGTAGCCTATCCGTCCTCCTCTCTCTCGCGCTCCTTTCTCCTTTCTCTCTCGCTCCATATATGTGTCTTCCTACCCGTCTTTCTATTCCCCTCATTTGTTTCTCTTCTCTCTGTCTACCCTGGGGCGTTGAGTCTTCTCTCTGTCTACCCTGGGGCGTTGAGTCTTCTCTCTGTCTACCCTGGGGCGTTGAGTCTTCTCTCTGTCTACCCTGGGGCGTTGAGTCTTCTCTCTGTCTACCCTGGGGCGTTGAGTCTTCTCTCTGTCTACCCTGGGGCGTTGAGTCTTCTCTCTGTCTACCCTGGGGCATTGAGTCTTCTCTCTGTTCACCCTGGGACATTGAGTCTTCTCTCTGTCTACCCTGGGGCGTTGAGTCTTCTCTCTGTCTACCCTGGGGCGTTGAGTCTTCTCTCTGTTCACCCTGGGGCGTTGAGTCTTCTCTCTGTCTACCCTGAGGGCTTGAGTCTTCTCTCTGTCTACCCTGGGGCGTTGAGTCTTCTCTCTGTCTACCCTGAGGGCTTGAGTCTTCTCTCTGTCTACCCTGGGGCGTTGAGTCTTTGCTCTGTCTACCCTGAGGGCTTGAGTCTTCTCTCTGTCTACCCTGGGGGCTTGAGTCTTCTCTCTATTTACCATGTGGGCTTGAGTCTTCTCTCTATTTACCCTGGGGGCTTGAGTCTTCTCTCTATTTACCATGTGGGCTTGAGTCTTCTCTCTATTTACCATGTGGGCTTGAGTCTTCTCTCTATTTACCCTGGGGGCTTGAGTCTTCTCTCTGTTTACCATGTGGGCTTGAGTCTTCTCTCAGTTTACCATGTGGGCTTGAGTCTTCTCTCTATTTACCCTGGGGGCTTGAGTCTTCTCTCTGTTTACCATGTGGGCTTGAGTCTTCTCTCTGTTTACCCTGGGGGCTTGAGTCTTCTCTCTGTTTACCCTGGGGGCTTGAGTCTTCTCTCTGTTTACCATGTGGGCTTGAGTCTTCTCTCTATTTACCCTGGGGGCTTGAGTCTTCTTTCTATTTACCCTGGGGGCTTGAGTCTTCTCTCTGTTTACCATGTGGGCTTGAGTCTTCTCTCTATTTACCCTGGGGGCTTGAGTCTTCTCTCTGTTTACCATGTGGGCTTGAGTCTTCTCTCTATTTACCATGTGGGCTTGAGTCTTCTCTCTGTTTACCATGTGGGCTTGAGTCTTCTCTCTGTTTACCATGTGGGCTTGAGTCTTCTCTCTGTTTACCATGGGGGCTTGAGTCTGGCAACTCTGGGAAATCTCTGATTAACACTGAGGCCTTGCTGCCAGGGGCCCTCTCTCTCTCTCTTTCCCCTCCCCCTCTCTCTCCCTCTCCCCCGCACTTTCTCTCACTCCTTTTTTCCTCTCTCTCTCGCCCTTTGTCTCCCTCCCCCCTCTCACCCTCCCCCCTCTCTCTCCATGTGTTCCTGGTATGAAGTTTGTTTAGCCTGGCCTGTCTAGGCCTCTAGGGGTCACTGTCCAGGGCTCACACACACAGACAGGTAGACAGACTCTCCCTTGTACCACACAGTGGTGATGACACATGGTGCCCTCCCTCCCCTCCTGTCCCCAGCCCTCCGTGTGTCGTCTCTGGCAGGTGAGGCTGTTTCGTCCACAAACAGGCCAGTGTTTAGTCCACAGGAGGGGATAGGAAGCCCACCGCTGGGCCTGATAAGGGATGAAGGGATGACAGAGGCCACTCAGATACATACACACATGCACACAGTAACACACCCGAATACACACACACACACACACAAACACACATACACCAGCAAGCAAGTCCTCTGCCCTGAACGCTGTCGTACACAGGCCTGTAATCTTACACTTATACACAGTGGACCCACAGATCTCTTCCAATCCCTGCTATCGGTTTCTGTGAAACAGTCTAGATTGTCAGCCAATCAGCTGTCCTGAGGGACAGAGCTATGAGTTAGCGCTGTAGTTTATTTGGCAGAAGGCACGCACGCACGCACGCACACACACACACACACACACACACACACACACACACACACACACACACACACACACACACACACACACACACACACACGGGCCTGTCTTATAGGCCTGTCTGACATAAGAGCCTATTGTTGCCTCTCTCTCTCTGTGTCTCCATATAAGTCAAGCTGAGCTGACTGGGTGTACTTGACCCCTCACTCTTCTTCCCTCCCTCCCTCTCTCTCCCTCTCTCTCTCTCACCCTCCCTCCCTCCCTCCCTCTCTCTCCACTACTATTTTCTTATCCTCTCCTCTTATGTGTATGGTCCAGCCACCTGTTTTATATAGCCTATAGTAATGGAACTGTTGGGATGCCATTCCTGGACAGGATACCCTGCCAGTCCTACTAAGTGTGTGTGTGTGCGTGTGCGTGTGTGCGTGTGCGTGCGTGTGTGTGTGTGTGTGTGCGTGCTCCTATCCGGGGGCTGCTGTCTGTATGTGTTTTCCTCTCCCTGGCCTGGCTGTCTGGTCCTATACTCCACCTGGCAGAGCAACAGGCTGCTACAGGCTGCTTCAGGCTGCTACAGGCTTCAACAGGCTGCTTCAGGCTCCAACAGGCTGCTACAGGCTGCTACAGGCTCCAACGGGCTGCTACAGGCTCCAACAGGCTGCTTCAGGCTGTTACAGGCTCCAACAGGCTGCTACAGGCTTCAACAGGCTGCTTCAGGCTCCAACAGGCTGCTACAGGCTGCTACAGGCTCCAACAGGCTGCTACAGGCTCCAACAGGCTGATTCAGGCTGTTACAGGCTGCTACAGGCTCCAACAGGCTGTTACAGACTGTTTCAGGCTGTTACAGGCTGCTTCAGGCTGCTTCAGGCTGCTACAGGCTCCAACAGGCTGTTACAGGCTGTTACAGGCTCCAACAGGCTGCTTCAGGCTGCTACAGGCTGCTACAGGCTGCTACAGGCTGCTTCAGGCTGCTTCAGGCTCCAACAGGCTGCTTCAGGCTGCTACAGGCTCCAACAGGCTGTTACAGGCTGCTACAGGGTCCAACAGGCTGCTTCAGGCTGTTACAGGCTGTTACAGGCTCCAACAGGCTGCTTCAGGCTGCTACAGGGTGCTTCAGGCTGCTTCAGGCTGCTACAGGCTGCTTCAGGCTGCTACAGGCTCCAACAGGCTGCTACAGGCTGTTACAGGCTCCAACAGGCTGCTTCAGGCTGTTACAGGCTTCAACAGGCTGCTTCAGGCTGCTTCAGGCTGTTACAGGCTGCTTCAGGCTGCTTCAGGCTGCTACAGGCTCCAACAGGCTGCTACAGGCTGTTACAGGCTCCAACAGGCTGCTTCAGGCTGTTACAGGCTGTTACAGGCTGCTTCTGGCTCCAACAGGCTGCTACAGGCTGCTTCAGGCGGTTACAGGCTGCTACAGGGTCCAACAGGCTGCTTCAGGCTGTTACAGGTTGCTACAGGCTGCTTCAGGCTCCAACAGGCTGCTACAGGCTGCTACAGGCTGTTACAGGCTGATACAGGCTGTTACAGGCTGATACAGGCTGTTACAGGCTGATACAGGCTGTTACAGGCTGCTACAGGCTCAAACAGGCTCCAACAGGCTGCTACAGGCTGTTACAGGCTGCGTCAGGCTCCAACAGGCTGCTACAGGCTGCTTCAGGCGATTACAGGCTGCTACAGAGTCCAACAGGCTGCTACAGGGTCCAACAGACTGCTACAGGCTGCTACAGGGTCCAACAGGCTGCTACAGGGTCCTACAGGCTGCTACAGGCTGTTACAGGCTCCAACAGGCTGCTTCAGGCTGCTACAGGCTGTTACAGGCTCCAACAGGCTGCTACAGGCTGCTTCAGGCGGTTACAGGCTGCTACAGGGTCCAACAGGCTGCTACAGGGTCCAACAGGCTGCTACAGGCTGCTACAGGGTCCAACAGGCTGCTACAGGGTCCAACAGGCTGCTACAGGCTGCTACAGGCTGTTACAGGCTCCAACAGGCTGCTTCAGGCTGCTACAGGCTGTTACAGGCTCCAACAGGCTGCTTCAGGCTGCTACAGGCTGTTACAGGCTCCAACAGGCTGCTACAGGCTGTTACAGGCTCCAACAGGCTGCTTCAGGCTGCTACAGGCTGCTACAGGGTCCAACAGGCTGCTACAGGCTGCTTCAGGCTGCTACAGGCTGCTTCAGGCTGTTACAGGCTGTTACAGGCTCCAACAGGCTGCTTCAGGCTCCAACAGGCTGCTTCAGGCTGTTACAGGCTGCTTCAGCCTGCTTCAGGCTGCTTCAGGCTGTTACAGGCTGCTTCAGGCTCCAACAGGCTGCTTCAGGCTGCTTCAGGCTGCTATAGGCTGCTATAGGCTGCTTCAGGCTGCTACAGGCTGTTACAGGCTGATTCAGGCTGCTTCAGGCTCCAACAGGTTGCTACAGGCTCCAACAGGTTGCTACAGGCTCCAACAGGTTGCTACAGGCTCCAACAGGTTGCTACAGGCTCCAATAGGCTGCTACAGGCTGTTACAGGCTCCAACAGGCTGCTACAGGCTGTTACAGTCTGTTACAGGCTGCTTCTGGCTCCAACAGGCTGCTACAGGCTGCTTCAGGCGGTTACAGGCTGCTACAGGGTCCAACAGGCTGCTTCAGGCTGCTTCAGGCTCCAACAGGCTGCTTCAGGCTCCAACAGGCTGCTACAGGCTGCTACAGGCTGTTACAGGCTGATACAGGCTGTTACAGGCTGATACAGGCTGTTACAGGCTGCTACAGGCTCAAACAGGCTCCAACAGGCTGCTACAGGCTGTTACAGGCTGCGTCAGGCTCCAACAGGCTGCTACAGGCTGCTTCAGGCGATTACAGGCTGCTACAGGGTCCAACAGGCTGCTACAGGCTGCTACAGGGTCCAACAGGCTGCTACAGGGTCCTACAGGCTGCTACAGGCTGTTACAGGCTCCAACAGGCTGATTCAGGCTGCTACAGGCTGTTACAGGCTCCAACAGGCTGCTACAGGCTGCTTCAGGCGGTTACAGGCTGCTACAGGGTCCAACAGGCTGCTACAGGGTCCAACAGGCTGCTACAGGCTGCTACAGGGTCCAACAGGCTGCTACAGGGTCCAACAGGCTGCTACAGGCTGCTACAGGCTGTTACAGGCTCCAACAGGCTGCTTCAGGCTGCTACAGGCTGTTACAGGCTCCAACAGGCTGCTTCAGGCTGCTACAGGCTGTTACAGGCTCCAACAGGCTGCTTCAGGCTGCTACAGGCTGTTACAGGCTCCAACAGGCTGCTTCAGGCTGCTACAGGCTGCTACAGGGTCCAACAGGCTGCTACAGGCTGCTTCAGGCTGCTACAGGCTGCTTCAGGCTGTTACAGGCTGTTACAGGCTCCAACAGGCTGCTTCAGGCTCCAACAGGCTGCCTCAGGCTGTTACAGGCTGCTTCAGCCTGCTTCAGGCTGCTTCAGGCTGTTACAGGCTGCTTCAGGCTCCAACAGGCTGCTTCAGGCTGCTTCAGGCTGCTATAGGCTGCTATAGGCTGCTTCAGGCTGCTACAGGCTGTTACAGGCTGCTTCAGGCTGCTTCAGGCTCCAACAGGTTGCTACAGGCTCCAACAGGTTGCTACAGGCTCCAACAGGCTCCAACAGGTTGCTACAGGCTCCAACAGGTTGCTACAGGCCTGCTCCAATGGCAAAGGGATTGTTGACGTTTCGACTCCAAGGCCTTTATCAACACAACTCTCCCCTCTTTGGCTGAGGTGTACAGCTGAAACTACCAACACATGTTGTCCAGCGACATGGTTGTCCAGTGGTCCTCCAAAGAAGGGATACTAGATCCTGGCACAGGGAGAGGAGTGTGGTCTGGTTCATTCTCTTAGCCTGGTCCCAGATCTGTTTGTGCTGTGGTGTGACAATGACCGTAGGACTTGGCAAGGCAGCTGAAACAGATCTGGGACCAGACTAAGTGACCGCTCTCTCCTGTTTAAGTTGCTTATTGGTTCAGTACCCTATAAGCTGTCACACTGGCCAAACTATGTTAGAACAAGCACAACAAAAATAGTTTTTAATAGATGAGGTTAGGTTTGTTGTACAACCCCAGTCTTCGAGTGACTTGTTCTCATTTTGACTATATTTGACTCAGATGTTTGTGTTTTGTGTATGCGTGTGTCTAAACATGGATTAGCAACTATGGTGTCTATATGTGGGTCTGTGCCACACATGTGTATTGTGTTTGTGTCAGGAGTCCTAACAGAGCTCATTAAACAGGATATCAGTCAGGTCTCACCACTGTAACGAGGGAGATGTTGTCACCCAACAGGGGAAATGGAAAGGACTGTGTGAGGGTGACTGAGGACAAGCAAAGAATCTGACTCTGAGTGTGTGAAACTAGCTGCACACACACACACACACACACACACACACACACGCACACATGCACACACATGCACACACACACACACACACACACACACTATCCCAACCAGACAGAACCCCACCTGCAGTTGCAGTCTCTCTCCCTAAGCTGTCCCAAATAAAGAGTAGCATTGATAGAACCTCCTGAGTCTCCTGGTGAGACAAAGGGAAACATGGGAGACATTACCAGGGAGACTGACTGAGGTAGCGGACATAGTGGGAATTCAGTCCTATTCCCAAACAACCAGTGTCCCTGTCACCTCCCATTACAGCTGGTCACTTCATACGCAAAACCGTCACAAGGGAAACTAACACAGACGGGCAGGGCCGAGCGGAGCGCTGTGCGATGGAGGGAGAGATGGAATGCAGATGATATAGGTGGAGTGGGGGGGGGGTATTTTGCTAAATAGGGCGGGGTGATGGGGAGAATATTGGACTACAACATCACGTGGTCTGCTGGTTTAAAACAAAGCGCCCGTGGTCCAGTTTGAAAACCTGGGGCCTCTTCCTGTGCTGTGTTGGTCCCACTGTATGAGACTAGGGGGCTTGTTGTGCACTCCACATCCAGTAGAGCAGTCTCCAGTAGTGTACTTTTAAAGGGAGGGGGTGAAGGTAGTTAAGTTCAAGCAGCCGCTCAGATGGGCCCTGCTCTGGACTTCAAACACCCACATTAGAACCAACACTCGCACACAGGATATTGCAGTGTATGGATGGTGAGAGAGAGAGGACGCTTTGTACCGGGCCCATTAGAGCCTAAACCGATACTAATGAAGCCGTTTCCTGTACAAACGGAGCGACTCGGGGGAGGAAACTGCCTCTGCTTTTAATAAGGCTCCCCTCCAGTCCCAGTTAAGATGCTGGGATTTGGTATTGGGTCGTTCTTTCACACTGGTTACCAGCGGAACCCCTCAGAAAAGTTAATTACGCATGATTAATGGAGCGGTTTTCCTCCAATGATATCTGTGACAGCACAAAGCTGTCGCAAGGCTTGTCAGAGAGAATTTGAGCTGAATAAGTATTTATGTGATCGTATGTGATGGGCCTCCTCTCACCAGCACCGGCCCTCATCAATCAAGACCTAGATGCTCGCAGTACTGGGAAATTGGTCTATCAGCGCGGCTGGGCTCCCTATACCCTCCCTCTCCATCCACCTCCCTTCCTCCCCATTCAATCAGGCCCGGGGCTACAATGCTTCTTTAGCTCTTACTTCTGACCAACACAGGGGTCACAAGGGCAGAAGGGGGGGGCAGAGCTGAGCCCATCCATTACGGCTCTTGTTTCTCTCAGTGGCAGCCGGACGACGGGATTCTATTAGGAGCCCCCGCCTATTCAGCACCGAGATTACACTAGGGTCCTCCACAGCTTCATCCACCCTCCCCCAAGCCAGCCTTGGTCCCCCCACCCACGCCCATTCCTACCCACCCTGGGGGGCTCGGCCGCCTCAATTCCCTCCCCTCCTCCCCCCTCAGTGTTTTACACCTCACAGTCAGGTTTTTTTTTCTCTGGCCAAGATGACAATAAACAGCAGGCGAGAGTGAGAGAATAGAGAGAGAGAGAGAGAGAGAGAGAGACCTGGCCTCTGGCTGGGGGGAGACTGAGAGGAGACACTCTGACCTGTGGTTTAGTGCTGTTGGCTGGGTGTGGATGGGTGTAAACTCTCTGCACTGTCGGCCCGGGTAACGGGATGGCTTTGAAGTACCACCATGTATACACACAGTCCTCCCCATCCCATCAGTATCCCCTTAACCTCTCTCACACACACATACACACACACACACTCTCTCTCTCTTTCGTAAACAGATGTGAAGAGCTTGAGCACCTGGCTAGAAACATTGGGGCCATCTCGGTCTAGAATGTACACAATCCTAGTTACATCATCAATACGAGCCGGCCTAGATTGCATCATAAACACGGGCGATGGAAGATCAAACCGCCACTCCTCCTGTGTTTAAGAAGCTCGTTTGTCTCCCTAGGTTGAAGAGACTCTTCATTTACTTAATATGTGTTAGCTCTTGAGCGCCGCAAGAGAGAATACTGTTAGGGTCAAGACCCCCGGGTGAATGGATGGGGGTCTTCCTGTCAACGTGAGAGAGAGAGACAGTGCGCCTGTCAAACAAACAGAAATTGAATACGTCGCCTTTTATCAGAATATTCAGTGTGTAAATAGTCCCTCGCTCTAGATTATGACTAACCACACTTTTTGTAAACACCAAGAGTGAACACATTTGTCATGGATAGAGAGCTGAGGATGTGAGGAAGGTGGAATTTTCTACTCCTCTCAGGGCCAAAGGAGGCTCTACTTGTTCTGTCTGGAGGACAGGGGCAGGGAGGAGAGGAAGGGAGGAGATGAGAGGAGAGTGTGAGTGTGCATGCATGTGGAGAGGAGGGGGAGACTGGGTGGGGCGCGGTAGTACTTTAAGCTGGGTGGCAGGGTAGCCTAGTGGTTAGAGCGTTGTAGTCGTAACCGGAAGGTTGCAAGATCGAATCCCCGAGGTAAAAATCTGTTGTCCTGCCCCTGAACAAGGCAGTTCACCCAGTGTTCCTACCCTGTCATTGAAAATAAGAATATGTTCTTAACTGACTTGCCTAGTTAAAACAAAAAACTCTCTCTTGGTGGTTTGAGGCCTGCTGGCAGTGGCTGGACGGGTTCACGGGATCGGAATGCTTCTACAGGGGCGGCGTAATCAGGACCAACTTCCTCTAATTGAGAAACGATGTTGCCTCGCTCCCTGGGTCTTTTGTTTCAGTTGGGCCACGCTGACAGCATGGAGGAAGCTGCCGTCTGACAGCTACGGGACATGTTGAGTGTGTGTAAAAACAGTGTGTGTTTGTGCGTGTAACATATAGTAACTATATGTGTACTGTATGTTTGTTCTGATCCAACTCTTCACATGCAAACAGAGCGATTTGAAGGGGAAATGAAACACTAAATAACTCATACCCTCCCGATGCTAGTCTCTCTCAGTGCAGTCTGACACACCACTAACCTCTGTCTTTAACTGTTCAACTAACCCTTAGGGCCATAACGGTACTGTATCCAGAAAGCCCACCTGGTTGTTACTCATCTGTTCCTGCATAAGCAAACGCCTCCATTGTGGCTTTCATTATGAGTATATCAGAGAAAGAGTACTGACCTAGGATCAGGTCTCCGTTGTCCGTATATTTTTCATTATGATCTAAAAATCTAAACTGATCCTAGCTCAGCACTCCTACTGGGCCTGGGACTTTTGTCTTTGTTAAATGTTGTGTGACAACGGAATTTTCAGAGGTGCCTTCCAGATAAAGAAGTGAATTGCGAGCGAGGGGGAGAGAGGTCGGGTATGATGATGATATGGGTGGGTGTCATGCTCCTTCAGTTTTGGCGGGAGGGGAGAGAGGGATGGAGGGATGGTCTGGTCATAGTTCAGCAGTCCTCCATCACTGCAGGCCCCAGATCCACCATCGATCCCCGGCACACCCCGCCAGCAGACACCACCTGTGATTGATCCCCAAATCAGTCCCTCACAAACCAGCGCCGTAAAAACCATAACAACCCATCATAAAAGCTGATCTATCTCTCCCCGGCCCCAGCCTCCGGTTCCAATATTAACCCAAAAGTGTATGACACCAGAATGATTGGTCTGGAATTGAATAAACCTTGAGTATTGATGCACCATGTCTGATGACTCAATCAAGTCGGACTGCAGCAATGTGCCATGGTGTGATTGCATTGTCTCAGGGTTGAGGGTAGACCTGCATGCCCACACGTCACACAAACCTTTTGACTGTTGGGGAGGAGATGGGAGCCTAGTGCATAGTTTATCAAATCTTTCTCAGATTCCCAGGATATTTGTGTGGCCTGCAGTGAAATCGGATGTTTTGGAGAATGCCTTACTCTGTGCGTGAATTCCAACTGGAAGCTGTGTCTTAGCCACATATAATGAGAGTGTTGGATCTGAATGACAGAAGCATGGCGGAGCAGCACCATGCGCCCTATACTCAGCACAAAGAGCTGGGTTAAATATAATCCTGGCCTAATTTATGGGCTTCTTTGATGCTACTGGAAGTCAGGGAAGCATTAAATAGGAGTTGTCCCATGGAAGAGGGTTAGTGAGTTTGTTAGTTTTTTCTGACGTTTTTTTTTGTGTGTGTGTGTTAAGTTGGTGTTGTGTGCAGATGCAATTTCCTCTGGACTCTAATGAGGAAGTATTTAAGTACATGACTATGTCTTACAATATAGGCAAGTGCTCACCCACAAAAATTACTTTTGTTTGGGGTATTGTTATGGAGGCAGAATGTGTTGGTTTCTGAGATTCTTGGAAAGTCCTAGAGGATTAAATGATTGTTTTTGGTATGTTCTGTAATTAAAAGGTGTGCACAGATCTAACACGGAAAAAATAAAACGCTTAAAATGCGTCAATTCATGGAAAGCCTTGTTTGGAAAGGCATGCCTGAAAGCCATCAACCCGCTCATGTCTGCGCTTTGGTGACATGGTTATGTCTGAACATTTGCGTCTCCATCAGTGTAAAACTGGTCATTAACAAGTTTACCTTTCTGAAATGGCATCACTCTTACCTAGACACTGACGAGGGGGAGTTTTTAGGGTGGGATGGATGGAGTGGAATGGGGTTGGAGAGAAGGTTGTTTGAGTGTCCTGCTTCATCAAGCATTATATGTTACGGCTATTTCACATATCCCGGAAACATTAAATATTAGCCTTTCAATTGGTCACGGTGTATGAAAAGCACGCAGTCGCTGTCTCAAGTGACCTCCCACTTCAAACGTGGCCGGACAGCTCAATAAATGTAATTAATGTGCGACACCAGCTCCTCTGATCTGAAGTGCTGTGTTGTATTCCATCTTTCCTTACATAAAGGGGCTCGTTTAAAGATGATATCTACGAGCGTTTAAAAAACAATTTGTTCACCCTGCAGCGTCCAACAACATGCTCTAATTACCGGGGGTGAGGCGGGATTGGCTGGCTTGCTGGCCGGCCAGGCTTGTTTTACTTTCCAGCTCTCCGATGCGGAATTTATGTTTTCAAAAGGTTACCTTTGACTCCGGTGCGACTTTATCGCACCCCGTGGTCCACGTACACATACAGAGTTGCCTGTGTGTTGAGGCGCTGCGGAGGAAGCGTCTGTGTGATTACCGCAGCCGGTTGGACCTCTCTGCCTCAGTAACACCCCCACCCCACCCCACCCCAACCCCGCGACAGTGCATTCCTCCGGCAGCTCTTTGGAGTAGGTGCACACGCCGGGTAGCTCCAAAAATCAGCTGCGTGTATGTTTTCAAGTACTCGCCACACTCTCTGATTTGTACATTTACCTCCTCCTCCCACTCCTTCTACAGTGTGAATAGTAGCCTACATTGTACCTCAGGCCAGTGGTCATGTTTGGCCAATGCCTTGTTTTAACGCTCCAGTCACGTCTAGTCATTCCTGCTGTCAATGCAATTTACTTCATTTTAGCTACAGGAGACGCATCTCATTCACACGCAGAGTCCCTTGAAGATTCGGATCTCACTGGAATAGGAATCAAACGGAATTGAACCGTCAATGTGCGGCAAAGATACTTTCCCGCACACTTTAAAAACACTTTTATGCATACTTTATTCACTTCCATAGATCCGAGTTCATGCATCACATAGCCTATATCTGACAAAATTGTCATTATATCAAAATAATGCTTAACTGTGAGGTTGGACATTCCTCATAGTACCCTGTTTGCTGTTAAAGCATTGCCTGTTTCTACTTCGTTTTTTCTAACATCTCACAGCTATATTTTTCCTGTCATCATAGTTCTGTTTCTCCCCCGCTGTTTCTCGGAAAGCGCCTGCATCTTGTAGGGGTGGAACCTGTCCTGCACAACGCTGCAGAATAGAGTTGTCACGGGAGTGGGATAGGGGGGGGGGCGCTAAAACAGAGCAGACTGTGTCAAAATGATGGGGTACTAATTCGGAAAACACGCAGGGCCCAGTCATCAAAGGCCGAAGAATGTATAGGAAATCATCCCTCTCCCGGAATGCCTGGCTGACCCCGGCAAATGAAAATAATCCAAAGTAATTAGAAGTGAGCTGGTCTGGTCCTGAGAGCCCCGGGCAGGAGGGTAAACATGGCGGGCGCGCTGCGTCGCTTGGAGGGGCCGGGCTGAGCCAGGGGGCCGCTGACCTTGTCCACATAAAGCTGTGATTTATGAAGTGCAGGGCACAGCAGCGGGGCTTCTGTCTTCTCCCGGAGAACCAAATTACCGAGGTGGAGATTAACACGCGCTCACAACGGGTCTACTTCTCGACCAAGGAAATGTTTTATTTACGTTTTTCCCCTTTCATTTCCTCTGCTCTCCTTTAATGGTAATTTGTCTGTGAGGAGACTCCCCTAAAACAGGAACTTTTTGGACGGGTGATGGGTGGGGGTGTTCGGTTTGAGTAGCCGTATGCAAAAATGTGGCTTCAAATCTGGCTTCAAATCTCAAAAGTATATCAATAGTATGGTTTATGCAGTGTTCATTTTACTCACCTGGATATGTTCACCGATAGTCAATTGCATTTGTTATGTTTTTCTCTCGGTTAGGCTACGTTATAGACATTAGAACACATATGTTTATGTATATTCAGCATAACATTCTGATAAATCCTAAAATGACACACCATGACACGGGTGTTGCAACAAAAGTTATATCACCCCTAAATTCGTTTCAGTTTTTACATTAGTTTTTGCCACTTGATTGCATTGCCCCACATTTATCCAAAATAAATTGTCTGGGGGCGCCTGTAGAGACTCATGATGTAGGCTTAATGCAGCTTTTCGCCTGTGTCAATGGGAGGTCTCTCCATATGAATGGAGGAACTATTTCATGTGGATTTGGCTGCAATATTTTCTTTTTCTTCTCTTTTTTTCCCCTCTTCTGGAGGTTGTGCTGGAATACACCCTATACATGGTGTTTCCATTAGAGGGACTCTGCAGCCTGGCTCATTGCGGTGGAGTAGCTCACTCACGGAGTCAGTTTGCACCTACCTGGCCCAGGAATCCCACCGCGGGGCTCGTGGTGCCATAATGCTCTGACTTATACACAAGCTGAGTGTAGATAAATAAGTCAAACAAACGAAGCCCTTTTAAACCAGATACACGCTAATGCATTTGTAAGTCTCGCCATAGATTGTCAAGGTGATTTAAGTCAAAAACTGTAACTAGGCCACTCAGGAACATTCAATGTTATTTAGGTAAGCACCTCCAGTCTATATTTGGCCTTGTGTTTTAGGTTATTGTCCTGCTGAAAGGTGCATTTGCCTCCCAGTGTCTGTTGGAATGCAGACTGAACCAGGTTTTCCTGTAGGATTTTGCCTGCTAGCGCTATTCTGTTTATTTTTTTACCCTAAACTCCCTAGTCCTTGCTGATGACAAACATACCCATAACATGATGCAGCCACCACCATGCCTGAAAATATGAGGAGTGGTACTCAGTGATGTGTCGTGTTGGATTACAATGTTTTTGATCCATCCACAGTTTTCTCCTATCACAGCCATTAAACATCTACCAATAGGTGCCCTTCTTTGTGAGGCATTGGAAAACCTCCCTGGTCTTTGTGGTTGAATCTGTGTTTGAAATTCAGTACTCGACTGAGGGACCTTACAGATAATTGTATGTGTGGGGTACAGAGATGAATCATTCAAAAATAATTTTAAACACTATTATTGAACACAGAGTGAGTCCATGCAACTTATTATGTAACACGTTAAGCACAGTTTTATTCCTGAACTTATTTAGGCTTGCCATAACAAAGGGGTTGAATACTTATTTACTCATTTCAGCTTTTCATTTGTAATTAATTTGTAAAAATGTCTAAAAACGTAATTCCACTTTGACATTATGGGCTATCGTATGTAGGTCAGTGACACACAATATCAATTTAATATATTTTAAATTCAGGCTGTAACACAAGAACACGTGGAATAAGTCAAGGGGTGTGAATACGTTCCGAAGGCACTGTAAATAGCCCATTGATATCCTGTGAAACTCAAGCATAAATATGTTTGTTGAACCAAAGTAGGTAGCCTCAAGTTTCCCCCTGATTTCCATAAGCCTATATTGCAATGTAAATTGGGAAATGCTGTGAAAATGTGGTAATGGATTTTTTTATTCACAGTTGTCCAATACTTAAACTGAGAGCATTTCCCCAAGTAATTGAGTTGCTAAAACAAACAACTAATACAAACAAATAAGCATGAAATCCTTTGAGAAATTTCACAGTACTTTTAAGTCGATGTACAAAAACATTATCCGGATGCTGCAGATGTGAAGTGCCACCCAAATCAAAATGAAACGGTAAGTGGAGTAAAATAGGAGAAATAAAGAAAAAAGCCTCGAGCAGGCTTTTTAGCTTGTAATATGTTAATAACCAGCTATTACACACTTTATGTGCTATAATCATAATAACAAAGGCTTGGGGTTTCTTCTGGTCAAGCCGAACTATTTAATATACTTACCGTAATAGAATGGACTAGCCTATATGGCGAGTTTCTCAAATAAACATAAATTAAGCTATGTTTTAAATCATTATACATGGGGCTTTAACAAATGAACAAGTATTTTAAAAATCACTTCCACTGCTTGTCTTATTGTGGATCCAAGAGATGTATTGTAGGTCGTTCAGGTGATTATATATTCAGGCCCATGCAACTGAATCTTTCATGTCCCCCTAGCAATTTAACGCCTTAATGTAGACGATGTTGTGTGCTGCAATTCTGCGGACGATAAAGCAATGACCCCCATCTCAATAACTCAGCGTCTCCGCGCTTGACTGATGCGCTTTTCTCGGGAGATATAGGCACACGGGCTGGGAACTTCGTTCAGTATGGAAGGCTTACAGCTCGAATTTAGGCTATCCATGAATCTAAACCCTATTAAATTCTCCACTAAAGAAAACACCTATCAAAATTACTCAGCTTGGCATTAAAGAACGTATTGAAAGGCAACTAATACCTTGTAAAAGTTTGTTCAGTTGAGAACGCCATCTCCTGACTCGGGAGAGAAATACAGGCTGGGATACCGTTGGCGGCCTCTGGTCCAATCTACATTTACCCCAATTTACCCTGGTCAGTCGGACCTGCTAGTGATACCACACAACCCTTGTTTATCCACAAACGTTTCCTCCCTTTCAGAAAGAGCTCTGGGTCTCTATCAGAATCCTCGATCAGACCTGGAGAGGCCCGGCCAATCACTTTCCCAGATTACTTGCATTTAATACACAATGGATCATAAAACAAATCCCTCATCCTGACAGGAAGAAAATAAAACAGCTCATAGCTTGAGCTTTCCCAATTTATGGCTAAATTAAAAAGGATTCCAACAATGGACAAGTCAAGGAAAGGCAGGAAATCAATGAGCTGCGGACCGGGGGCTCTTTTGGGTTCTCAAGCAGCGCGGACTATGGGAATCTCTGGCGAGGTCCACCTTATTTACACATGATTTTTCCTGTCCTTCCTGCACATTTGCTCTGCAATTTCATCAAACAATGGGAATTATCTGGGATAGAAGGTCAATGTCACAGATAGCGGCCACTGAGACATATTAATCATCATCTCTTCACATCCACCGCCGCCCACCCTCTCACAGAACATTATAAACTCCTGTTCAGGCTCGCCCTGCATAACCAAGCAGGCTAAACGCCTACTTTTGTATGATTC
Source organism: Oncorhynchus nerka (assembly GCF_034236695.1). Classification (NCBI taxonomy): domain Eukaryota; kingdom Metazoa; phylum Chordata; class Actinopteri; order Salmoniformes; family Salmonidae; genus Oncorhynchus; species Oncorhynchus nerka. Next base: position 42,408,244 of record NC_088406.1, read on the forward strand.
TAAGAGTTCGTTTTTTAATGGATTTGATTGTCCAAAAGAGTTTAGAGTTGGACATAAAAGTTAAGAAAGGAGAGTGAAAATGGGCAATACAATAACATCAGCCTTTAAACATGTTTTATTAACAAACAAACAACAAAAGCAGAAAAAAAAAATCACATTTTGTGAATGTTGGCCTGCTGTATATGCAAGCTGTTACCATGAATTGTAGATCAAATTTAGAAGATGAATGTTTTAAAAGCTCTACATTGTATCGGCATGTTTAGAAATGCAGGATGATGGCATGTTGGTCACATGCGTCCAATGCCCCTCAGAGTGGCGAGGGCGAGACAGACCATCCGGATGCATGCCTTGTCTGTCTCGTAAAGCAGATCTCCAAGCGAACAGGGAAAGCCTCACTTAGGCCTAACAATAAAAGTTGTTGTTTTCACTTGGACTATTAGTGAGGTCTTATTTGATTGATACAATGCTTTTTACATTCCATTAAGTATTCTATGAATAACACACTTATTTTTTAAATGTACAATATTCTTAGAAGAGAGTCTTTAAGCTAATAGCATGTTGTGCCTTATCTGGGCTAGGAGTGAGCCGCGAACCCACCCCTCATTGCTCAGGCACAAACGAGTGAAATGCGGAAGAAATGTGTAATTATTCGGTGGTTTCATCAAAGGCAAATTAGGCTGGTGTATGTAGTCAATACCATAGAAGCCCATCCCGACCTCTCTCTGACCTCGCCTCTCCACCGGTCCCCTGTCACTTTAAAATGTACTGCGGGAGCGTCGCTCAACTTCCGACTGCGGACAGGCAAGATAGCCCGTTTTGCATTGCTCTCTATGGATGGGCGAGCAAGATCCTCTTTAAGAGACAGTCCGTGAAACAGAAACACACACCACACAGTACGGGACGCGCAAGTAGGTGGGCGATCTTTCCATCTCACTATCACGCGCCGGGGGGAAGAGAGAAAGGAAAAGTTGAATTTTCGCTCGCTCCGCCGCACTGACACCTGGGAACAGTGGAGGTTCAGAATGAGAGGAGCAGACGAGACCGGCTCGCGCTGACGGGCTCAACTTGGACCAAGTTAATGTGCCTAGGGATTATGCCGGTGTCTACATGACAATAAGTGTGTGAGAGAGAAGAGAAAACGTCTTGCGGGACGGAGAAAGTGAAAATCCACTGTAAAATCCCATGGCGTTTTCAAGAACACAGGACAGTACACATATGGAGCAAAACTAAAAGAGCGATACATTTTCCATTTTTTTGTGGTTATTTCCAAAACAAGACATTGCAGTTTTAATCAAACGTTTTTTTCCCTTTATTTCTGCACACCCCGTATTTGCAGATATTTTATTGTTGCACCAAGGGTCCAAAGGATTTACCACGGTAAGCAGCGGTCTATTTGTTTACCTTTTTATTACCAAACGAACATTCTTACGAGTCCTTTCTCAGTGATACAATTATGGTTATAATTAATCGTATGATCTCTCAAAATAGATTCATTGTCAAAACTATTGACAAGTATTTTTACAGGGTGAGTCAATACGTTTTCATCAGACACGTTTAACGTATCCCAGGTAAGTATTTTAGGCTACACAAACATCGATTGGTGTCCATAATTGATTTTCAGTTATGGATCACAACAATATGTCTTGCTTCTGCACGTAACTCTTATCACAAATTATTATTTCGTTTTTATTGATTAAAAATCATAATTTCTGTTTAAATTATAGGCAATAAGTAAGATGTCATTTTGCATTGTCTTGCCAAATGTAATTAATAATGCAAAGTGTATTTAACAAATAAAAACATATTCTGTCTAATATTGACACGTGTGCTTATCCAAATGTCAAGGTAGGCCAGAGCATTAGGCTATTTTGTCTGACGTTTTCTGTATGTTATCAATTGTTTCGACTGCTGTCCTGGGTGAAATACACAGTGTCCCTTTCACGCGATTTCTATCTCTCCTTAATTCGTTTAAAAAAATATATTTTGGAATAATTATCAGGCCTATCATTTATCTATTCCTCATGTCTAAGTAGAATTACGTTTTATTGTATGCATTAGCCTGCCTTGGTCATATGATAATATTGTTAATTTACTGATTATGACAGGGTGGTTAATTAGGCCTACATAGCTGATGATAAAGTATAAGTTAGGGAATTCTTTATAAAACTGGTTGTTTCTTTTGTGGGAATGGTGTGCATTAAACGTTATTTGAATGCTGCTGCCCACTGGGGTTAATGTGCGTTGGCCCTTGCACTCCTAAAGATTAGGCGCTATTGTCCAATATCACCTCATCATCAACCCTCTGAGAGACTTTTCAATCAACTTCACCTTTATAATAATATTACGTTTTATTTGAAAAGAAAACAAGGTGATATCAGAAATTGGGGAATAGAGTAAATGTTTCTACAAGTGTTGATACGAATATAAATATGTAATAATAATTTTATTACACTGTTGTTTTTGTTTCGACAAAATACCAACACTGATATTGGAGTTGCTTTTTGTGTTTTTATGTATTCAGCACGACTCAGTATTTCCTTTTTAGGTCGCTTAATAATAATGTCAGCATTGTTATGAAACGTGTTGCACCTAGTGAAAATGTTCGTTTTTATTACCATATTCATGGAATAGTTTCTAATGTTCAGCTATAAAGAAATACATTTGTTTTGATGTCTTAAAAACATTGTTGGTGTCTTAAAAACAAGTAATTGAAAGACCTTTTAGTTGTGCTCATTCAGCATGGTGATATTCTGTCATGCATTTCACTGCTGTGTGTGTATGAGTTTGTGTAGGCTTTTTCGTTTGATTGCGTGAGAGAGAGCAGGACCCAGTTCAAGGTGTGTGTGTGTGTGCCTGCCCGCCCTGTGTGTGTGATACTGCAGCTTTACAACAGTGTGGCTTTGCTTTCTTGGTGGGAGGTATGTGGTTAGTCCATGTGGACACAGTAACCTGTGCAGAGTCAGATAGAGATCAAAGTGTTAACCCCCCCCCCCTCTCTACCTCTCTCCAGATCTTGGACGGGTCGGGCCATGTAAAGTTCTGTGTGGATGCCAGCGAGCCTGATATCGGGAGCTGGCTGAAGCACATCCAGTTTGCCCCCACGGCCCTCCAGCACAACCTGACGCCGTGCCAGATAGATGATCAGGTATGTGAAGAGGAGACCGCCCTCCTGCCTGCCACAGGGCCTCAGTGAACCCCCATGTCCTGCCTGCCTGCTTGTTGTTGTGTTAGAAGGTGTTATTGTGATCTAGTTCAGATAGCCCCTGTGCGGCCCACCCTGCGTTCAGTATCAGCCCCCCTCTCCTCTCTCTCTCACACACACACACACACACACACACACACACACACACACACACACACACACACACACACACACACACACACACACACACACACACCCTGCCTCTGTGTTTTGTTTCTGTGTAATTGTGTCTTGGCTTCGGCGTGTCGAGGACCACAGGGCCAGATCACACACACGGCTGCCGTGCTGATAGTCACAGACACTTCACACACGCTCGCACTGTAAACTTCCAGATATGTGTGGAATGCCCCATTGCTCTTTCTCTCCTCACCTGGGAGAGACAGGACAGGATGGCCTACCTCCTACCTGACACATAGGGGCATTTTCAATTCACTCATTCAATGGTTAAATAGTATTTTATGGACTCGGACTACACACACACACACACACACACACACACACACACACACACACAGATAGATAGATAGTAAGGGAGACTTTATTTGACATGTACAGTGCATTCCATGTCTTGATGGAAGATACATAGATAGAGGAGTTTGCATCACTTTTCATTAATTCTTCATAAATAGTTTATAGATACTTGCATATGTTGCAGATAAGGAATCCGTTTCAAATGTAATATTAATGAGTGGATGTAATTTGTATCTAGGAACATTGTCATCATGATTGTACTTATCATTAGCATTATTATAGCGTCACTATGCAAATGGTTATTTAATTCTCCAAATGATTTAGATATAGTTTATTTTGAGAGGAAACCAACTTCAGATTTTTATTTCCAACTGTAGTATAATGAATCTTAATTGTCACCATATTCCCTACGTATGCCCCCTATATAAAGCATGACACAATCAATCCCAGTAGTGCACTATATAGGGAATAGGGTGCCATATGAGGCATAATCGATGTGATGCAGTGTTTAACGTAGCCTTCTGGCCCTCTCTCTGAGCTGTGACTGACTGTCATCACTGTGGTTCTGCTCGGGTGGCTGTCTAAGCCTGGCCGGGGTCATGGACAAGGCTATGATGAGATTATTGTTAGGTACCACACACTGTCACAACACAGTCTTCACGTCTTCCGGACACCCCTCATGTTTTTCATAACACACAGTAACGTCTCACAAAGCCTGTCTAGGCGTAAATTGCATGTGTAAGGTTGGATGTCTCTCGACAACTACTGTGATTATTATTATTTGACCATGCTGGTCATTTATGAACATTTGAACATCTTGGCCATGTTCTGTTATAATCTCCACCCGGCACAGCCAGAAGAGGACTGGCCACCCCTCATAGCCTGGTTCCTCTCTAGGTTTCTTCCTAGGTTTTGGCCTTTCTAGGGACTTTTTCCTAGCCACCGTGCTTCTACACCTGCATTGCTTGCTGTTTGGAGTTTTAGGCTGGGTTTCTGTACAGCACTTTGAGATATCAGCTGATGTACGAAGGACTATATAAATACATTTGATTTGATATCTGGAAGGTCCGTCAGTTATGTCTGTTCTATCAGAGTATGAACGTGTGTGTGTGTCTGTGTATATGTGTGTGCCTCTATGCGTGCTCTGTTTAGGATCGGGCCCTTTATCAGGACTATGTGAATGTTCATTGCGCTTCTGATGGCTCCCCGTGCTCCTCATCCTAAAGCTGGAAGTGAGAAATGTAATGTCCCTTACCTGCTTCCAATAGGTTTTACAGCTGCTGAGAAGTGCTGACTGTAAAGCCTGCCTGAAACCACATATTACACCCTCTTACACAATCAGTCCCACATTGTGGACTAACCTGGCTTCAATCCTCTTATTTCTGACCTAGTCCTGTTTATAATAAAACTTTATGTCCAACCTCAAGAGGGTGAGGAAAGTAAAGGAGAGGAAGAGGGGAGTGGAGGGAGGAGAGAGAAGAAAGAGAGCTAGAGGAACAGTCAGGGGTTCCTACTTGTGTGTGTGTGTGTGTGTGTGTGTGTGTGTGTGTGTGTGTGTGTGTGTGTGTGTGTGTGTGTGTGTGTGTGTGTGTGTGTGTGTGTGTGTGTGTTCGGCGTAGAGAATAGCAAGGCTTGCGTAGTGCTGGAGCAGTATGGCGTGTGTGATCATGTCTTAGCTGTAGGGTTTAAGAGCTGGTCAGAGTTAGCTAAGTATGAACATGTGTAGCATGATATTTTAAACAGTGTTATTACCGATAACACTAACTATTCATCAACGCTCTGCAATGCAGCCGGTGACTATTGGGTCTCATACAAGCAAGGATCTGAGATCAATAATCTGGGAGTGAAAACTGTTTTTTAGCACTACAACTTCTCTCTGGTTAGATTCACTTGTGTTCATCACTGAGCATTGTACTAAGTTCAGACATGACATATATTTAGCATGGAGATGTCTTAACTATATCCCACACAGACAGTAGCCTACAGGCTGAAGTGTAAATGGATTAGCGGTGTAATTCCCATGATCTGACGAGCGACTAAAAACTCTTTCATTAGACTGTGGATGGATATGATGGCTAAGCTCGTTAGCCATATTGATTCTCCCACGCCGCACAAAGAGACATGAAGTAGATTAATTGACTGTGTTAATGTGTGAAAGGTTCTGTGATCACATAAATAGACTGGAAAGCTGAGTGTCTTAGTGTGGGAGTGCTGATCTAGGATCACTTTTGTCTTTTGGATCATAATGAATATGATTATATGGACAGGGAGGAACTGATCCTAGATCAGGACGCGTATTTACTAAGTGTCTCAGAGTAGGAGTGCTGATCTAGATTCAGTTTTCTATTTTGGATCACAATGAATTTCAATGACACTACATGACCAACAGTATGTGGACACGTACTCATTGAACATCTTATTCCAAAATCATGGGCATTAATATGGAGTTGGTCCCCCCCTTTGCTGCTATAACAGCCTCCACTCTTCTGGGAAGGCTTTCCACTAGATGTTGGAACATTGCTGCGATGACTTGCTTCCATTCAGCCACAAGAGCATTAGTGAGGTCAGGCACTGATGTTGGGCGATTAGGCCTGGCTCGCAATCGGCGTTCCTATTCATCTCAAAGTTGTTCGGTGGGGTTGAAGTCAGGGCTCTGTGCAGGCCAGTCAAGTTCTTCCACACCAATCTTGACAAACAATTTCTCTATGGACCTTGCTTTGTGCACGGGGGGCATTGTCATGCTGAAACAGGAAAGGGCCTTCCCCAAACTGTTGCCACAAAGTTGGAAGCATAGAATCGTCTAGAATGTCATTGTATGCTGTAGAGTTAAGATTTCTCTACACTGGAACTAAGGGGCCTAGCCCAAACCATTAAAAACAGCCCAAGAACATTATTCGTCCTCCACCAGACTTTACAGTTGGCACTATGTATTCGGGCAGGTTGCGTTATCCTGGCATTCGCCAAACCGAAATTCGTCCGTCAGACTGCGTGAATCGTGATTCATCACTCCAGAGAACGAGTTTCCACTGCTCCAGTGCAAAGGCGGAGAGCTTTACACCACTCCAGCAGACACTTGACATTGCACATGGTGATCTTAGGCTTGTGTGTGCCTGCTCAGACATGGAAGCCCATTGCGTGAAGAAATACAGTTATTGTGCTGATGTTGCTTCCAGAGTTAGTTTGTAACTCGGTAGTGAGTGTTGCAATGGTGGACAGATTTTTATACATTACATTACATTACATTTAAGTCATTTAGTCTTATCCAGAGTGTTGACAATGGTGGACAGATTTTTATATCACCTGAAAGAGGTCAGGTGTCTCCGGAGCTCCGCTGTCCTGGCGTCGTGAGGGAGTTTGTTCCACCATTGGGGGAATTTATACATTTCAGTCCTGTTCTGTGAGCCACTTTGTGGCTGAGCTGTTGTTTCTTCCCAAACGTTTCCACTTCACAATAACACCTCTTACAGTTGACTGGGGCAACTCTAGCGGGGCAGAAATGTAATGAACTGACTTGTTGGAAAGGTGGCATCCTATGACGGTACCATGTGGAAAGTCACAGAGCTTTTCAGTAGGGTCATTCTGCTGCCAATGTTTGTCTATGGAGGTTGCATGGCTGTGTGCTCGATTTTATACATCTGTCAGCAACGGGTATGACTGAAATAGCCGAATCCACTAATTTGAAGAGATGTCCACATAATTTTGTATATATAGTGTATAAACAGAGGGAGGACCTGATCCTAGATCAGCACTCTGGCTGGTGGCTGGCATACCTGCTAGATGACCTCTCTGAGAGGAAGGATGTTGGAGGAACAAAGAGGGTGTGTCAGTGTTCCGAGGAAAATCGGATTCTTTGTTTGCACTGGTGACTAATGATGTCAAGGTAACCAACTTCTCCAATATAACAGCCTCTGATATGTCTGAGGTTATGACCTCTACAAGAAACAGAGGATAGGGAGAGAGAGAGAGAGAGAGGGAGAGTGTATTGTGTGTGTGTGCGTGTGCGTGCATGTGTCTGCTCATGTGTTTGTTTATGTGTGTGTGTGTGTGTGTGTATAGGTACCTATCCTCAGTGCCTCCTTGTGTTTAATGTTAGCCCAATACCCAGGGGCTCTGGAGGTCAAGGCTTGGGGCTCTGGAGGTCAAGGCTTGGGGCTCTGGAGGTCAAGGCTTGGGGCTCTGGAGGTCACGGCTTGGGGCTCTAGAGGTCAAGGCTTGGGGCTCTGGAGGTCATGGCTTGGGGCTCTGGAGGTCAAGGCTTTGGGCTCTAGAGGTCAAAGCTTGGGGCTCTGGAGGTCAAGGCTTGGGGCTCTAGAGGTCAAGGCTTGGGGCTCTGGAGGTCAATGCTTGGGGCTGTCTCCCCTCAGTGTTTCCCTTTAAGTCCAAAGGTGTGGCTGGCTGGCCTTCACAATGTGAACTCAAACACCACTGTTCTTATCTAGCTGTTATTTCTAGCCAGTGTCCATTTACAGCCCCAGACTAGGCTTCTCTCACTCTGTGTCAGCCTGCCCTTATAGGGGCAACTCATAAGGCTTTTTGAGAGGAGTTGGAGGTCTCTACAGTGTAGAAACATACAACCAGTGTGTGTGTTTGTGTGTTTGTTTGTGTGTGTGTGTGTGTGTGCTAGCTTGTGTGTGTGTGTGTGTGTGTTTTTGGGTGTACAGTATGTTTGTTTGTGTGTGTTTGAGTGTTTGTCGGTGGTGGCCCACAGGGAAGGGGTGTTGCTGAGGGGATTTCCCCCATGTTGGCATTCACTGCAGTGCCTGTGTGCCAGATTGTACACCATCTGCACAAGTGGAGAGATACTAGCTACAGTATCTTCAACTCGCTCCCCGCTGCCACTGCCACATTCTGCCCCATGTGCCACGGTCCACTAGCAGCTGTACCCTGATCCTAGATCAGTTTGTGCTGTCTTGCCAACTCCTTGTTACTCATTGTCACGCAAGACAGCATAAACACACCCTTGATAGCTTCTCAAAGAGTCACCCTTAAAGACCCGATCAGTCTCTGAGGGCAGAATCCCTGCAGCCCTACACAGCTGTTTGAACTGCTCTGTTATTGTTCCCAACCCTCAATATTATTGTGTCCTGTTGGTGTGAGGGCTAAAGTCCTGGAAAGAGAGCTGTCGACCGCACTAGACCGACAGGAAGGAGCTGGGAGGGAGGTGAGGGGGTGAGAGGTGGGTCTATACAGGCGAGGGGGGCACCTGAGAGAGCTAGCTGTGTTCTCATGGCTGGCTCGGCTATCGGGACCCTCTCAGTTCCCTGCATTCTCCTCCTGAACAATGGGGTCGAGGCTGGCTCCCCTCTGACCATGCCTCTTGTCCCTCGCCCTCGCTGCCGCCGCGCCGCACTGATGTCATGGCGAGCTAGGTACGTTATCTCCCAGGGCCAGTGTCCCTGTGACCCGCGCCTTTCCCAGAAGACTCCCCTGTCACATTTCTAATAATCCCCCCTCGTCCCAGTCCCCCCCGTCCAAATGTCACCACGGTGCTGTAAGGGAAGTTAATAAAATAAACCTTCAAGGCGTGCCAAAAATAACGCCATCTATGATTGTTTGGCAGGGCATCCATTGTGTTCGTATGGGAAGTCCCAGAGATCCCAGGGTCTCTCAGATGACCCATTCACTATACACCTTGGAGTCTGTGGATTGTGTGTGTAGTGTGTAGTAGTGTGTGTGTGTATGTGTGGTTGTGTATGGCGTAGCGTGTATATGCTGTGCATGGAAGTGTTTGCCTGTGAATGTACTGTATACATGTAGCTCCACGGGTAGTCATGTGACCTTTAGTACATCTTTTCTGTCACTCAATGCACTAGGACCATGAGGAAGTGGAGGAATATGTTAGGTGTGTGTGTGTGTGTGTGTGTGTATGAGTGAGTGAGTGTTTATTTGTGTTGAGTCAAAGTGTGTTTGCTTTCTGCATCGGTGTGTTTTTGTTTCAGTAAAGTGGATGTGAGCGTGTTATATGGTGTTGGTGGACAAGGTTTTGTGTGTGTGTGTGTGTATTCATGTATGTGTGTATATGCTGTTTAAATCTGTGTGTGTGTGTGTTTTGCAGATCTTCTACAGAGTGACTCAAGAGATCCAACCAGGCGAGGAGCTGCTTTTGTTTATGAAGGCAGAGCAGTATTCATGTGACAACATGGCTCCTGATATGCACGGTCAGTTCACACACACGCAGACACACACACACACACACACACACACACACACACACACACACACACACACACACACACACACACACACACACACACACACACACACACACACACACACACACACACACACACACACACACACAGACACACACACACACAATACACACACACACACACACACACACACACACACACACACACACACACACACACACACACACACACACACACACACACACACACACACACACACACACACACACCTAACATATTCCTCCCCTTCCTTCCCCCTGTCCAGAGGAGAGACAGTATCGCTGTGAGGATTGTGACCAGCTCTTTGAGTCTGTCTCTGAGCTACTGGATCACCAGAAGGTTCCATGTGGGACGCCCCCCTCAGCCTTCCTGGGGAACCCTGGAGGGGACAGTAGTGACCTGGAGGGCCCTGAGGGCCTGGAGCCCCACGATCTGCACCTGTCCCACAGCCTCAGCCACCACGACCACAACGGTCCCCAGGAGTGTAAAGAGTGTGACCAGGTGTTCCCTGACCTCCAGAGGTGAGAAGGTGTCCTCCTTCCCCCTTGTTGATAGGACCGGGAAAACTCAGGCCCCCTCAGCTCAGAACCCCACTATGTCACTCAACCTGCACCCCCTCACATGCCTGATGATGGCTACGTATCAACTGCACATCAACCTGAATCTATAGTTGTCTTGATGATAATATTGTAGTGAACGGTGACAGTGTCATTTGAACTATTGTTGATCCTGGGTCAAGGTCTTTGTTTGCATACATCGTTCATTTTACTCCCAAATCCAACCTACATCATTGGGTTGTTTTTAGTTGACAGGTTAGTGATGCAGTGTTGTAATAATGTTGTTGTGTCTGTCTGTCTGTCTGTCTGTCTGTCTGTCTGTCTGTCTGTCTGTCTGTCTGTCTGTCCGTCCGTCTCTCCTGCAGCCTCGAAGCTCACTCTCTGTCTCACTCAGAGGAGAGGGATTACAAGTGTGACCAGTGCCCCAAGGCCTTCAACTGGAAATCCAACCTGATTCGTCATCAGATGTCACATGACAGTGGCAAGCACTACGAATGTGAAAACTGCACAAAGGTACAGTCATGTACCTGCTCAAAGGTACAGTTGTGTTTGGGTGGGGTAGGTGGGTGTGGGTTCATGTGTATGTTACTAGAGCATGACTCTCCAACCCTGTTCCTGGAGCACAACAGTACGTTTTCCCTCTAACCTTAATGTAGCGCACCTGATTGTAATAATTAACTGGTTGATAAACTGAATCAGGTTAGGTACTACTGGGGTTGGAGCAGAAACCTACAGGAGGGTGGCTCTCCAGGACCACGGATCGAGTGCCCTGTATTAGATTATATGTTGAATGTGTGATCAAGTGTGTGCATGCAGCTCCTACATGTACCGCATCCATAGTCGCAGATGGGTGACCCCCCCCCCCCCCCCCATGTGTCCCTTCGTCCCCCCCCCCAGCAGGTGTTCACAGACCCCAGTAACCTGCAGAGGCACATCCGCTCGCAGCACGTGGGGGCGCGGGCTCATGCCTGTCCCGATTGCGGGAAGACCTTTGCCACGTCCTCTGGCCTGAAGCAGCACAAGCACATCCACAGCAGCGTCAAGCCCTTCATATGTAAGTCACTCAGACCCTTCATATGTAAGTCTGCACGCTTTTTCCACATATTCTACGAGCTTGTTGGAACTCATTTAGAAAAATCGCTAAAACACCCCTTCTCTTATGTTCTTACCTGGTCATAATACCAGTTGACATGTTAGTTACATGATAGATTATAAAGCAGTACCATACCGACTTTGACCCTCTAATTGTTTTTAAAAGGAATTTCACTTGAAAACCATTTCTTCATATATGCTTCATTAGTCCACTTTTGATACAGTCCAGGAAAACATTCACGTTTTGAAGACATGTTGCTTCCATTTTCCTGAAGCCCAAAATCAAGCAAGAGCATAACATCTCATTAGGATTCATTTTGCATAACCATGAGACTTTTCCAGGAAGTAAACACAGGTATTCTATTATAATAGCTATGAGGCTTGTACATACAGTACCAGTCAGAAGTTTGGAGACACCTACTCAATCAAGGGGTTTTCTTTATTTGTACTATTTTCTATATTGTAGAATAATAGAGAACACATCAACACAATGAAATAACACATAAGGAATCATGTAGGAATAAAAAAAATGTTAAACAAATCAAAATATATGTTATGTTTTAGATTCTTCAAAGTAGCCACCCTTCGCCTTGACGACAGCTTTGCACACTCTTGGCATTCTCTCAACCAGCTTCACCTGGAATGCTTTTCCAACTTATTTGCTGCTTTTCCTACACTCTGTGGTCCAACTCATCTCAATTGGGTTGAGGCCGGGTGATTGTGGAGGCCTGATCATCTGATGCAGCACTCCCTCACTCTCCTTCTTGGTCAAACAGCCCTTACACAGCCTGGAGGTGTGTTGGGTCATTGTCCTGTTGAAAAACAAATGATCGTCCCACTAAGCTGACAAGGTACAAATCTGTCGTTCTGCCCCTGAACAGGCAGTTAACCCACTGTTCCTAGGCCATCATTGAAAATAAGAATTTGTTATTAACTGACTTGTAGCGCACCTGATTGTAATAAAGGTTTAAAAAAATAATAATACGCAAACCAGATGGATGCCGTATTGCTGCATAATGCTGTGGTACCATGCTGGTTAAGTGTGCCTTGAATTCTAAATGAATCACATACAGTGTCACCAACAAAGCACCTCCACACCATCACACCTCCTCCTCCATGCTTCACGGTGGGAACCACACCTACTCTGCGTCTCACAAAGACACGGCGGTTAGAACCAAAAATCTCAAATTTGGACTCATCAGACTAAGGACAGATCTCCACTGGTCTAATGTCCATTGCTCGTGTTTCTTGGCCCAAACATGTCCAGTAGTGGTTTCTTTGCAGCAATTCGACCATGAAGGCCTGATTCACGCAGTCTCCTCTGAACAGTTGATGATGATATGTTCTGTTACTTGAACTCTGTGATGCATTTTATTTACGCTGCAATCTGAGGTTCAATTAACTCTAATGAACGTATGCTCTGCAGCAGTGGTAACTCTGGGTCTTCTTTTCCTGTGGCGGTCCTTTTGAGAGCCAGTTTCATCATAGCGCTTGATGGTTTGTGCGACTACACTTGAATAAACTTTCAAAGTTCTTGAAACTTTCCGTATTGACTGACCTTCATGTTTAAAAGTAATGATGGACTGTCGTTTCTCTTTGCTTATTTGAGCTGTTCTTGCCATAATATGGACTTGATTTTTTATCAAATAGGGTTATCTTCTGTATATCACCCCTACCTTGTCACAACACAACTGATAACGCATTAATTCATTTATTAATTCCACAAATGAACTTTTAACAAGGCACACCTTGAAATGCATTCCAGGTGACTACCTCATGAAGCTGGTTGAGAGAATGGCAAGAGTGTGTAAAGCTGTCATCAAGGCAAAGGTGGCTACTTCGAAGAATCTCAAATATATAATATATTTAGATTTGTTTAACCCTTTTTTGGTTCCTTCATGATTCCATATGTGTCATTTCATAGTGTTGATGTCTTCTCTATTATTCTACAATATAGAAATGAGTAAAAATAAAGAAAAACCCTTGAATGAGTAGATGTCTCTAAACTTTTGACTGGTACTGTATAATTGCAATATAATATTTTAAAACAATATTAACAATACACTGATGAGAAAAATATGAACAAGTGGTTTTAGGGTCAAATGCCCCTTTAAATATCAGTCCTTTAAGTCATAAAAAAACTCCAATCAGTAACACTTTAATATTAATTCATATTATTTGGTATTATTTATTATCTATAAATGTTGAATATCATTGAATATAATATGTTGTGATAGTAGGATTAATTCTATACATTTCATGTAGGATGTTTTGAATGGTACTGACTTAATTTTGAAAGTGTCATGTTGATTGTGGTAATATGTACATACTCTATCTATAATCTACAAGATTGCAAAAGGAGAGCATAACATTTTTCATTCCACAGGAATTGTAGTCACAGGCGAGTGCTATTTCTGTTAATAGTTGAACAAAAGGAGTACGTGTCCCATTCCCCCATCTCAGCAACCACACACCATGCTGACCCAGTGACCCCTAGCAATGACCTCACACTATGACCTCACGTTTTAACCCTACTGTTGTCCCACACATTGACCTGTTCAACCAGCCGTGACCTCCCCCCTGTTGACCCCAGAGCTCCTATCTTTGACCCCACTCTCTCTCACACTCCCTGTAAATGCCAACCCCTGTGGTCTAACATCACAACCACAACCACAACACATATTGACCAGACCCCAGTTTTGCTTTTCAGAGAAAACCTATTTTCAGAGTTTTTCCTTGTTAGCTGAAGTAGTCAGGACAATTTCCTGGCCCTAATAATGATTTCTCAATCTTTCACCTCACACACCAAAGGACAATGACCTTCACCCTTTGACCCCAGCTCCGTGACCCCGCACGGTGACACCACACACAGGGCAGAAGGGCTGTGTCCGCCTGCGGACCCCCATCTCCCCCTCCCTTGCCTCCCCCTCCAAACGCACCATTCCACACAAATAGCAACCACATGTCACCTCCACTGTGCTCCAAATGGGAGTCCATTTGCAGTAATCAGTTGAAAATATGCAGGTTTAAAAACAGCTAAAGACTGTGAAAAAAGACAGAACACCCTCTGCCCTGACAGATGTGTTAGAGACCATGTGTGTGTCCGTCCTCCGTGTTTGTTTGCCTGTGTGAACAACATGTCGGTCAGCGTACTGTATTGTATACGCGTGTGTGTGTGTGTCCATGTTTGTGTGTCCATGTGTTTGTCTGTGTGCGTGTGTGTCCACGTACATGCCTGCTTGTGTCCATGCCTATGTGGGTGTGCATGCATGTGTGTGTGTGTGTGTGTGTGTACCAAGGTGGAAAGCCTATGCTGGTGGCTTTCTGTAGACCACTCTGGCCATAATCATTCATTCAGACACTGGGGCTGTCTTACTCAGAGCTGCTCTTCACAGGAATGTGTTTATAATATTTAGTTACAGTTTATGGTGAGCTGACAAAACACACGTGTGGAGTGGATCAGGTCCCTCACACCCTGTGTGTCATGTGTGTCTGTTGTAAGTCTGTAAATGTCAGGAGTGTGTGATTTACAGCCACTGTTTCTACTCGTTCTACAACAGAGAGGAAACGGATAACAACACCCACGTTAGCCAACGAGCCTCAGGCGCATCAAATATTTACGCCTAGACTCAACATCTCTTGATCAATTACGACGTTGACTCCTTCAAATACTTAATCATTCATTTTGAGATCTTTGCCCTGCATTCGAAGAACATTAATTATAACAGCAAGGTATGCACGTCATTGTCTTACCCAAGATTCCCAATTCATTTCCATATCACCATATGAAAAACAATCACATTTAGACTACATACTGTATAATGAGTAAATATTTGAATCAATATAGTTATAGATTGCAATATTATTCAATATCATACATATTATTTAGGAGTATGTTTTGATATCCAAATTGTCAATCACTTTCCATTTGTACGGATGCCAATGTAGAATAAAGAATGTAGAAATAGAGAATTCCAATAGAGAATATGAAACATAATGACTATTATCCAGAAGCTACTGTATGTGTAGATATGATCTCTATATGACTGTTTCTTTTTATCTTGCTATCATCTAGCCCAGGGGTCTCTAACCTTTTCTAGCATGAGAGCCATGTCACAAGCTACTCAGAATACCTTTTTTTGGTCTGGAAGAAAACTTTAAGAAATGTAGATTTTTCTTGTATAATTCCCCTTTAATCAAATGTTATTTGACACATGCACCGAATTCAAAAGGTGAAACACTTACTTTCTTTTTTATATTACCTTTATTTAACTAGGCAAATCAGTTACCAACTCATTCTTATTTTCAATGACCGCCTAGGAACGGTGGGTTTAACTGCCTTGTTCAGGGGCAGAACGACAGATTTTTACCTTGTCAGGTCGGGAATTCGATCTTGCAACCTTTCGGTTACTAGTCCAACGCTCTAACCACTCCACTAGGCTACCTGCTGCACTTACAAGCCCTTAACCAACAATGCAAGCCCTTAACCAACAATGCAAGCCCTTAACCAACAATGCAAGCCCTTAACCAACAATGCAGTTCAATAAATAGAGTTATGAAAATATTTACTAAATAAACTAAAGTGAAAAAAAATATATATATAAAAGTAACACAAGAAAATTACATAACAATAACAATGCTATATACAGGGGCTAACGGTACCGAGTCAATGTGCGGAGGTACAGGTTAGTCGAGGTCATTTGTAAAGTGACTATGCCTAGATAATAAACAGCGAGTAGCAGCATTGTAAAAACAAATGGGTAGGAGGGTGGGGTGGGGTGGGGAGGGTCAATGTAAAAAGTCAGGGTGGCCATTTGTTCAGTTGTTCAGCAGTCTTATGGCTTAGGGGTAGAAGCTGTTAAGGAGCCTTTTGGTCCTAGACTTGGCGCTCCGGTACCGCTTGACTTGCGGTAGCAGAGAGAACAGTCTATGACTTGGGTGACTGGAGTCTATGAAAAAATGTTGGGCCTTCCTCTGACACCGCCTAGTATATTGGTCCTGGATGTCAGGAAGCTTGGCCCCAGTGATGCACTGGGCCTTACGGCTTACGGTCGGATGCCAAGCAGTTGCCATACCACGTGGTGATGCAAATGGTCAGGAGGCTCTCTATGGTGCAGCTGTAGAACTTTCTGAGGATCTGGGGACCCATGCCAAATCTTTTCAGTCTCCTGAGGGGGAAAAGATGTTGTTGTGCCTTCTTCACAACTGTCTTGGTATGTTAGGACCATGATAGTTCGTTGGTGATGTGTACACTAAGGAACTTGAAACTCTCGACCTGCTCCACTTCAGCCCCGTCGATGTTAATGGGGGCCTGTTCGGCCCTCCTTTTCCTATAGTCCACGATCAGCTCCTTTGTCTTGCTGACATTGAGGGAGAAGTCTCAGACCTCCTCCCTATAGGATGGCTCATCGTTGTTGGTGATCAGGCCTACCACTGTTGTGTCGTCAGCAAACTTAATGATGGTGTTGGAGTCATGCTTGGCCATGCAGTTGTGAGTGAACAGGGAGTACAGGATGGGACTAAGCACACACCCCTGATGGGCCCCAGTGATGAGGATCAGCGTGCCAGATGTGTTGTTGCATACCGTGACCATCAAATAAAATAAAATAAAATGTATTTATATAGCCCTTCGTACATCAGCTGATATCTCAAAGTGCTGTACAGAAACCCAGCCTAAAACCCCAAACAGCAAGCAATGCAGGTGTAGAAGCACGGTGGCTAGGAAAAACTCCCTAGAAAGGCCAAAACCTAGGAAGAAACCTAGAGAGGAACCAGGCTATGTGGGGTGGCCAGTCCTCTTCTGGCTGTGCCGGGTGGAGATTATAACAGAACATGGCCAAGATGTTCAAATGTTCATAAATGACCAGCATGGTCGAATAATAATAAGGCAGAACAGTTGAAACTGGAGCAGCAGCACGGCCAGGTGGACTGGGGACAGCAAGGAGTCATCATGTCAGGTAGTCCTGGGGCATGGTCCTAGGGCTCAGGTCCTCTGAGAGAGAGAAAGAAAGAGAGAAGGAGAGAATTAGAGAACGCACACTTAGATTCACACAGGACACCGAATAGGACAGGAGAAGTACTCCAGATATAACAAACTGACTCTAGCCCCCCGACACATAAACTACTGCAGCATAAATACTGGAGGCTGAGACAGGAGGGGTCAGGAGACACTGACACCCCACCATCTGGGGGCGGCCCATCGGGAAGTCCAGGATCCAGTTGCAGAGGAATGTGTTTAGTTCCAGGGTTCTTAGCTTAGTGATGAGCTTTGTGGACACTATGGTGTTTAATGCTGAGCTGAAGTCAATGAACAGCATTCTCACATAGGTGTTCCTTTTGTCCAGGTGGGTAAGGGCAGTGTGGAGTGCGATTGAGATTGCGTCATCTGTGGATCTGTTGGGGCAGTATGTAAATTGGAGTGGGTCTAGGGTTTCCGGCATGATGGTGTTGATGTGAGCCATGACCAGCCTTTCAAATCACTTCATGGCTACCGATGTGAGTGCTACGGGGCTGTAATCATTCAGGCAGGTTACCTTCGCTTTCTTGAGCACAGGGACTATGGTGGTCTGTTTGAAACATGTAAGTATTACAGACTCGGTCAGGGAGAGGTTGTAAATATCAGTGAAGGCACTTTCCAGTTGGTCCACGCATGCTTCAAGTACACGTCCTGGTAATCCGTCCTGTCCCGCGGCTTTGTAAATGTTGACCTGTTTAAAGGTATTGCTGACATCAGCTACAGAGAGAGTGATCACATGGTCATTCGGAACAGCTGGTGCACTCATGCATGCTTCAGTGTTGCTTGCCTTGATGCAAGCATAAAAGGCATTTAGCTTAACTGGTAGGCTCGCGTCACTGGGCAGCTCGGGGATGGGTTTCCCTTTGTAGTCCGTAATATTTTTCAAGCCCTGCCACATCCGACAAGCATCAGAGTCGGTGTAGTAGGATTCAGTCTTAGTCCTTTATTGACGCTTTGCCTGTTTGATGGTTCATCTGAGGGCATAGAGGAATGTCTTATAAGCGTCCAGATTAGTGTCCTTCTCCTTGAAAGTGGCAGCTCTAGCCTATAGCTCGTTGCGGATGTTGCCTTTAGTCCAGGGTTTCTGGTTGGGAATTGTGCATATGGTCACTGTGGGGACGACATCGCCAATGCACTTATTGATGAAGCCAGTGACTGAGGTGGTATATTCCTCAACGCCATTGGGTGAATCCCGGAACATATTCCAGTCTGTGCACGAAAAACAGTCCTGTAACATAGCATCCGCATCATCTGAGTACTTCCGTATTGAGCAAGTCACTGGTACTTCCTGCTTTAGTTTTTCTTGTAAGCAGGAATCAGGAGGATATAATTATGGTTAAATTTGCCAAATGGAGGACGAGGGAGAGCTTTGTATGCATCTCTGTGTGTCAGGTAAAGGTGGTCTAGTGTTTTTTTCTCCTCTGGCTGCACATGTGACATGCTGATAGAAATTAATTTGCCTGCATTAAAGTCCCCGGCCACTAAGTGCGCCACTTCTGGATAAGCATTTTCTTGTTTGCTTATGGCCTTAATCATTACGTTGAGTGCGGTCTTAGTGCTAGCATCAGTTTGTGGAGGTAAATAGACGGCTATGAATAATATAGATAAGAACTCTTTTGGTAGATAGTGTGGTCTACAGATTGTCATGAGGTATTCTACCTCAGGCAAGCAATACCTTTAGTCTTCTTTAATATTAGACATCGCGCACCAGCAGTTATTGACAAATAGACACACACCCCCGCCCCTCGACTTACCAGACGTAGCTGCTCTGTCCTGCCGATGCATGGAGAAGCCAACTAGCTCTATCGTCGTTCAGCCACGTCTCGGTGAAACATCAAATATTACAGTTTTTAATGTCCTGTTGGTAGCATAGTCTTAATCGTAGATCATCCCTTTTGTTTTCCAATGATTGCACGTTGGCCAATAATACGGAGGGAAGTGGTGGTTTACCTACTCGTCGACAGCACAGAAAATGAGCCCGTAAAATGGCAGTCATCCCCTCCGGCGCCATTAATTGTGCGTCTAGCGAGTGAGAAATGATGGTTCTGTACTACTGTTGCTCATTTAATGGAAAAATTTGCAAATAGCAAATAATAGATACAAATGATATACTTACTCATTATATACTTCTGCCAGGTAAGCCTACTTTGCATTTAACATTTAATTGAGAAGGTTTTAGGGAAAGTATTTCTGTCAACCCACCAGATGGTTATCACATCAACTGGATGCACACGGAGTGATAGACAAACGTGCAAACTACATAGACAGACGGGGCGATATTGCTGGAAATTCATTGGCAGACATTGTGTTAGGTTTGGCTTTTTAAGCAAATAGTGGCTTAATGTCAATGTTGCGTTGATTAGATAGTAGCTGGGAGCTTACGGTGACTGATACTTGTGAGATTTGTTCATCACAGTTTTCGGTGAAAAATTGCATGTACTTTCAGAATTGTTTGGCAAGCATATGTGGGCTGTGGGCTGTGAGCTACTGGTAGCTGTTGGAGACCTGTTGGAGACCTGTTGGAGACCTGTTGGAGACCTGTTGGAAACCTGTTGGAGACCTGTTGGAGACCTGTTGGAAACCTGTTGGAGACCTGTTGGAGACCTGTTGGAAACCTGTTGGAGACCTGTTGGAGACCTGTTGGAAACCTGTTGGAGACCTGTTGGAGACCTGTTGGAAACCTGTTGGAGACCTGTTGGAGACCTGTTGGAAACCTGTTGGAGAACCCTGGTCTAGCCACTATGTTCTCTTCAACAATGTGGTCTGCCACATAGCAGGGTGGAGTCAGACAGAGAAGGGACTGTGGGACTGTGGGAAGGTTACAGTGAGCTAGCTGACAGGGACAGGGTGAGGGGGACTCGGCCAGTGGGGAGTGGGGGGTGAGGGGGGAGGTGGGCAGCGAAGGACGTGAGCCCTGTCCCTGGGAACCGGACCTGCAGGATAGGATTCATTCAACTCTGCTTCCTTCACAGGCTCAAAATAGAGCCATTGTGCCGTGTGTCTGCAAGTGAGCCTCTCTCTGTGTGTGTGTGTGTGTGTCATGTGTTATGTGATATTTTAATATCTTTGAATGTGTCTGCATATCTATGTGTGTATGTGTGCTCATGTGTGTGTTTTTGTCTATTGTGAGTTATATGAATATCTAATGTGTATGCATGTCTGTGTGCACGCGTGTGTGTATGTACGTGTACGTGTGTACCTGTGTGTGTTTGTTTACGGTCTCCTTGGAGTACAATGCCTGGAGGTGCACTGTGTTTGATGTGCAGGTGATGAGTTCCACTGACTCGGTCTCAGCCCAGAGGAACAAAGCCCCATGACAATGACAGGATCTGATGTCTCATCTCATTCCCCCTTCACCTCACTGAAATAACATTCTCAGACTAGGACATCTTACACCCAGCTGGTGTCTTGTACTGTAGTCCCCCATACTGAAATGCATGTGTAGTGTCACGACTAAAGCCTGGAGGTCTTCCTGACTACAGGATCATAGGGAAAACTCTTGGCTCTTATGGTCAGATATGTACTCTGTGTGTTTGTGATGTTGGACATGCCTATGAGTGCCCCGTGTCTGTCTCCCTCTCCCTGCAGGCGAGGTGTGTCACAAGTCCTACACGCAGTTCTCCAACCTGTGCCGCCACAAGCGCATGCACGCCGACTGCCGCACCCAGATCAAGTGTAAGGACTGTGGCCAGATGTTCAGCACCACCTCCTCCCTCAACAAGCACCGGCGCTTCTGTGAGGGCAAAAACCATTTCACGGTAGGGGGGTTGTTCGCCCATGCCCAAGGCATGTCCCTCCCCGGTGTCCCTGGTGCCATGGACAAGGCCGCTATGGGAGGGATGGGGCACAGCAGCGCCAGCCTGGCAGACTACTTTGGGAACCGGCACCACAGCGGCCTGACATTTCCGACCGCCCCTGGCTTCCCCTTCAGCTTCCCGGGTCTGTTCTCCTCTGGACTGTACCACCGACCCCCTCTCATACAGGCCACCTCCCCAGTCAGACGGCCCCTAGGTCCCGGTACGGAGCACATCAAGAGCCCCCTCCTGTCGCCTAGCCCCGGAGCCCAAGAGGCCAGAGAACTGCTCAAGACCCTCCGCAAGGAGGCATTGCCCGGTAGCGAGCAGCCACAGGGGACAGAGCAGCGACAGTCCCATGGCTCCTCCTCCAAGCAGAGGCACAGCGGCGGCAAGATGAGCAGCCAATCGGAGAGCAGCGATCTGGATGACGTAAGCACTCCCAGTGGGAGCGACCTAGATACCACATCAGGCTCGGAGCTGGAGAGCGACATGGAAAGCGAAGGCCAGCGGGAGAGGGCACCCCGGGAGAACGGGAAAGGGCCCAAAAGGAAGGCGGGCAGAGGCCCCCAGAGCCCCACCACCCTGATCAGTAACCACACTAAGGAGTTCCAAGGTAGCCCCGCCTTGTTCCCTCCCTCGCTGGACGAGCACACGGCTGTCTCAGGGGCGGTCAATGACTCCATCAAGGCCATCGCCTCCATCGCTGAGAGGTACTTTGGCTCCACGGGGCTGGCGGGCCTGCAGGACAAGAAGGTAGGCGCCCTGCCCTACCCCTCCATGTTCCCCCTGCCCTTCTTCCCAAACTTCTCCCCGCCCGTCTACCCCTTCCCAGAGAGAGAGCTCAGACCTCCTGGCCTAAAGGGGGAGCCCCAGTCCCCACCTGACGAACCCTCTAAGAAGCGCCAGAGCAGGACCTCTGAGTCGCCCTTTGACCTTACCACCAAGCGCAAGCAGGAGGAGAAGGTCCTCGCCCCCTTCGTCCCAGTCTCCAAATCCAAACCGGAGGCCTCCTCACGTTCCACCAATCAGGACCAGCCGCTGGATCTGAGTATGGGCGGCACTAGGAACCGCAGCAGTAGCCACGCCCCCCGGGGGGAGGAATCAAAGAAGATCCACGTGTTTGGAGAAGACAAGGCAGGGATGGAGCTACCTAAAGCCGACACCTCTCTGCAGCACGCCAGGCCCACCCCCTTGTTCATGGACCCCATCTACAGGTACTGTGAATCTCTAGAACTGAACCTCACCAGTATAAATATAAATATATATAGCAATATGTGTCTTTACCTTCCTATAAGTACTTTTTCCTATATTGTTGGATGTGAATGTCTTTTTGAGTGTCGGTGTCTAAGAACTGATAGAGTTGTAATATTAGCAGGGTTGAGAAGAGGAAGATGAACGATCCGTTTGAGGCTCTGAAAGACAAGTACATGCGGCCCGCCCCCGGCTTCCTCTTCCATCCACAGGTAGGTCCTGTCCTGTTCTATCTCAGTGTTACTGTTGCTTCACAGGGACAGCCAGACCAGGGGCCCTCTTTGCTTCTGAGGCCCAGGCAGGGTGAGGCGATCTGGGGTTGGTCTGGGGGTGGTCCGAGGGGGTCTGGTTCTGATGGGGACCAGAGGCAGTGTTCAGCCTGATCCACGCTAAAGCATGTTTGGGTCTGGTCTGTCCTGTTCACAGCTATCTGAACCAGATGTGGAAGACTGAAAAGGGCACAAACTGACAAGTTCTCACATATGTGTCTTTGACTACAATATAAAAAATGATACCCTTTTAAAGATCCCGAATTGTGCCCCCAGACTGCGCTGCCTGTGATTTCTCTACCGTGTGTAGCATGACTCAGTGCGTGTGTATGCATTGACGTACGTTGACATTCATGCTCTTCCCAGCAGTGAAAATTGGCCCGTAGGAAAACATTTTCTCAGGGCCTGGCGTTTTTAACTGGCCGTTTCAGGCCTGGTTTTTACTAGCCGTTTCAGGCCTGGTTTTTACTGGCTGTTTGAGTCGTCTGATTTATGCCCCCTTTCCACACTGTGAACCAGTCTCTAGCTCTGTAACGCCACATGGCCGTGGCACGTGGCTTAATGAGGTGTCCTATCAGTAGAAACAGTAACAGAGGTTAGGCCATCTTTATTACTTTATGATGTCTGGACACACAAATCAGTCCCAGAAACACTTTGGCCACAGGGTCTCTTTAAAAAATATATATATATTTTTACAGTTGGACATTTTCGGGTTTTGTTACCAAGTCACCTGACCCTTTGTGACATCATCACCCCCCCACCCAATGCCCATATGCGTCCAATAAAAAGCTGTTGATCCGTGGTCTACTTCCTGGTTCTGATTGCTCTTTTCCTTCTGTCCCGCCCCTCAGTTTCGTATGCCAGTTCAGAGATCCTGGGTAAGTTTCATCTACACCTACATGTCTCTGTGCTTCTGCCTCTCCTAAACCCCCAGACCCCCCCATGTCTGTATGGGTCCTCATCATAACACCCTCCGTGTCACTCAGACTGCGCATGGCTCTGGCCAATCACCAGCAACTACTGACCAGGCATCAGCCATTTACAAGCCATCACTGCTTATCACTGGATTTTAGACCCGTTTTTAAAAACAACATGCCTTTCTCAGCTTGCGAGCTATACGCTTTTTCACTCATTTTAGTAAAATAATCTTGTAAAAGTCTGCAAATTCCCATTTAGATTAATTTACAATCACTCATTTGTCCACATGATAGGCCTGGGATTTCTAGCTGGGTTCCACACTGTACTGCTAACAGCACTGAGGGTTGTATATATATTTGCTTATTTGGAGAGTGATGCAGGGCTGTTGGAATGGGCACAGAGCGGGTAAGACAGGGGGGACTGCTCTGTATCAGCGCGAGGGTAACAGTCTCTTAGGGACCCAGGGAGGGAGGGGGAGTTCCTCCCTCCGACATCTGTTTCCAGATAAGATCAACAATTGAGAATGCATCTCACTAATTAAGGCGCTCTCAGCATCACTGACATCTGAAGATAACTAATCAACAGCTGGCCCCACAGAGACACTACAGCAACAAGCAAGTTCAGACACACAGACAGAGCAGGAGGAGGAGGAGGAGAAGGAGGAAGGGAAGGGGGAGGTTGCATCTAAAGGGGATTTTGAGGGAATCACAATTAAGTAAATGTGTGAGCATTTATCCTCCTTGTTCCCGCGATTAGACCTCTCATCCTCCGTATTATATCAAATGAGTTCTAGTGAACCTGACTGAAAATATTTACGAATCTATAACATCTCAAAGCTGTTTGTTCTGATTCTGACTTATCTCACCGGTAGTAGACAATACAGAGAGTTCTCACAGAGGGAGGAACACAAGTGAACTGAACAGCCAGAGAGGACGGAGAACCAGTGTGTACCAGAGGAAGGGTTGCCTCAGTAGACAGAAGAACAGCCAGGGTGGGCCTAGCTGTTTCAGCCTCAGCCTCTCGCTCTCAAACTAAAGTGTCTTATCTTGCACGCCGGCTCAATACGGCGGACAGCTTTAGGGCTCCTAATGCGCGGGCGAGTTATGGCCTGTCATTGAGCAAGGAGGGAAACAAACTGAGCTTTAGCCCCATGCCCATAAAGAGCCCCAATGAAATACATATTGCATATTCACAAGAAATATGGAAGCATTTCACCCTCGCCTCCCCCTCCCGTTCCCGTCCTCACGAGGAGGCCTTTGATTCACGGCACAGAGCATTGGCATATTCATAATCAAATGGACCTGACACCCCACATACTCCCACAGTCGGAACTTTACACCCAGCCTTCACTCTTAATCAGCTCTGGCCTGTAACGTCTGTGGTCGTTCATTATCGGTCAGTTTCTCCATCTAGGTTCTCTTTCTGCTCTTTTTCTTTCTGTCTCTGTCTGTCTCTTGCTCTCTCTCTCTCTCTCCCTCTCACTCCCTCTCTCTCTCTCTGTCTCTCTCTCTCTGTCTCTCTCTCTCTCTCTCTCTCTCTGTCTCTCTCTCTCTCTCTCTGTCTCTCTCTCTCTCTCTCAATTTCTCACTCTCTCTCGCTTTCTCTCTCTCTCTTTCTCTGCCTCACTCTATGTAAAGTCTCAGAGTGACAGGGGGCTGAGATGGAATTTCAGTCAGTGAACAGGGCCCGTGGCGCTGCCGGAGGATCCAATCAACACTGATTTGTTGCCTTATTGAAATAAGAATAAGGGACACACAAAAAATTCAATACACGCAAAATAATGCAAATTTGTGGCACCTTAAAAAAAAGCTGTCCTGCTCGAGATAGGCTGACAGGCCCCGCGGCCTGCTGGGATGTCCCCCCCCTTCCCTCCTTCCTCTTCTTCTCCCCCATCCCTCCATCCCGCCCCTCTCAGCACAGCGATATCATTATTACCCGTGTCTGGCCCTTGATCAGTAATGTCAACATCTTTCATATTGACAAATGTGCTGTCTGCCCGCATTGTGCACCGAATGGTTTACAGCCCAGCAGTGGACATGAATCACTCCTCTGCCCCTGCACACACACACAAACACAAGTATAGCATGCAAGCACACACACACATAGAGTAAGCAAGCACACAAACACACATTAACACACTCTTTTTCTTCCTCTCACACACACACCTTACTAACACATATTCTCTCTATCACTCCCTCACTCACTCTCTCTCACACACACACACACACACACACACACACACACACACACACACACACACACACACACACACACACACACACACACACACACACACACACATCTGACAAGTAGATGTTTCTCCATGGATTTTAAGCATATTTGATGAAAGCAAATGTTAGCCTCCATTAGTAAATTGTATACAGTCCTTCTGTTTGTTTGTTTGTGTGTGCGTGCGTGCATGTGTGTGCAGGCATGCGTGCGGGCATGTGTGTGTGTTGTGTGTGTGTGTGGGCATGCGTGCAGGGGTGTGTGTGTGTGTGTGTGTGTGTGTGTGTGTGTGTGTGTGTGTGTGTAAAACAGAGTTGATTACATTCATACACCACCTGACCTGACTTCCACTGACCAGTAGTGGTGGAATGAAGCTGCATAATATTCCCATATACAATACCCTAATACCAGCCCTGGAAAAGACAGTCAATAATACTCTGATCTGATGTGTAAAGTACAGTATTGGTTTCTATTTTCAATATGACCTAGTTTGAATACAGCCTTGGTTTATGGTGTCTCTCAACTCAATGCCAGTCAGAGCTTCTCTCTGAAGGACTATACTCATGTTGTCACATCAACCCCTCTGCTCTGTTCTGCTTATATGCACTGCTGGCACTACCTTCAGGGGCTATTTAGGGGGATCTTTTGCGACATTGGACTGTATTATTGATGGAAAATAACCCTAACCTAATGTGTCCGGCTCCACCCAACATTTTTTCCCCCGTCAACAAAGGCATATCTATAATCTCTAGGAACACTACTTACCAGTTTGAAGGGTAAATGTGTCCCTCGCTATCAAATAAATGTCTGAACGCAACTTTTGTCCGAACGGCACCACAATCCTGCCTAGTTAGACAGTGGGCTGCTTCACTCAACACTTCCTACCATGTAATCTACCACTGTCTGTACAGCAGGAATGTGGTGCGGTTAGGACAAACATTGCATTCAGACATTTATTTGATAGCGAGGGACACATTTAACCTTCAAACTGGTAAGTAGTGTTCCTAGAGATTATAGATATGCCTTTGTTGATGGGATTTTTGGTGTTGTTGGGTTAAGGCCCACACATTAGGTTAGGGAATGATGTTCAACCAAGGGAGTCCATAATACAGCCCCACATCCCTAAAGACTCCACAAGTTGCCCCTGAAGCTGAAACCTGCCAGGTGATCAATTGAAATAAGGTGTGTTACTGACTGACTTACTTGGTTAAATGAAGGTTCCATAAAGTTTTTACCTGACCATTCATGTGACATGTCTCTCCTCAGATGTCGGCCATTGAGAACATGGCGGAGAAGCTTGAGACGTTTGGTTCGCTTAACCCGGAGTCAGGTGACCTGATGCGCTCCGTCCCCTCCATGTTTGACTTCCGAGCTCCGCCCACTGCCCTCCCCGAGACGCTACTGCGGAAGGGCAAGGAGCGCTACACCTGCAGGTAACCATGGAAACCGTTTACTCTCAAATAGTACCAGAGGTTGCTTTGGTTTTGTCTTCACTATACGTCATCTCTGGTTTTGGCCTCGTGACTTTCTGATTGAAAGTGCCATGGTTTTGCTCAATTCCTATTTCTATACTTCTAAATTCATGAATTGAGTTGGATTGAATTGAATTTGATTAAATTGAATTGGAATAGACCCTAAACCTGAAAAGTACATATGTCCTTGAGTGTATGGCCTATTTCCATTCCATGTCCTTGAGACAAACATTTTGTTCATTTCCATGGCTGGCCAGTGTCAACCCTTTGAGGTGACTGTGTGTGCTGTGTTACTCAGTGAGGGGCCGTGCTTGGCCCCCTCTTTCTCCCACTGTTTACCCAGGGAGTTGGCCCTGATTAGCAGATTAATACGAGAGGCTTTGGGGCCCCGGCGGTGCTTTGATCTAACTCTTTGCTGTGTGTGTGGACAACACCCACTCTCTGCACCTACCCACTGCTACGTTATACACATAAGCTTACTCACACACATTCCATTAGCTTCTAGTGCTGAGTGTGGTGGTGAAATATTAAAATAGCTAGTTGTTAGTGGAATTATGAAGCCATAACACGATGCATAAATGATGTTGCACTCAAGCAGGTTTTATCAGTTAATTGATAGAGACATAGTAACAGGTATTCTTTTGAATCGATTTTGATTTATAGTGAACATGTGTTTTTCCTATTGTGAGTTTTGTGTTGTTAATGCTGCATGTTCTAAGATATGTCGCAGACATTTGAATACATTTTCTGCTGGTAATTTGAATCTAAGATGTATGGTGACACGAGGTGTTCTCTGCCCATCAGATACTGCGGTAAACTATTCCCACGGTCTGCCAACCTGACCCGCCACCTAAGGACACACACAGGAGAGCAACCGTACAGGTAAGTCACACACACACACACACACACACACACACACACACACACACACACACACACACACACACACACACACACACACACACACACACACACACACATCATGTGCTAAACATACCCAGCCCTAAAGAAGGGTCAGCCGTAGGATGAGGGATGTGGGAAAAGGGAGTGTGATCATGCCATGCTGAAAGGATGATGTCCCTCTAACACTCCTATAACGTCAGTTCGTCTCACCCCGCGAGCGCAGACAATACTCAATAAAGACAGGACAGCCTTTTCATTACAGTATAAGTCATCTGTTAATGTCTGTCAGATAGACTACACACAATTTCACACAGACACACAAAGACCCATAAAAAGAACACAAAAGCACACCATCATAAACACATACACACACTTTCTCAGAGAACATGATCAGGCACACACCGAGTCCTCCCAGACAGCCATCGTTCATTTATCAGACCCAGTCCGCTGCTACACGGATATTTTCCCAGATAATTCCTGTCCATAGTTATGGGCAGCATTCTTGTGTGTTTTCCTACGCCATTAAAAGCCTGGAACAATTATCATTCTGCTAAATAATTTGCCTGATGAAAAATGGTGGCCGACGTCTGGTTGACAGGAGGGGGGTTTGAACTTGAAGATGGGGGAGGGTGTGACAGGGAGAGGGGAGATGAGAGGGGGGGTAAAGAAGGAAGTTTGGTGAAAAATGGGGGTGATGAGGAGCAGGGGCAGATGTCCAGGGGTAGCAGCTGGAATAATGACTGTGATGTCGGAGAGGGCGACTCGGAGCACACACACACACACACACACACACACACACACACACACACACACAGAGTACACAATCCAGGGGAGGCCAGTTGACCACAGGGGAGGCCATCAGGCCTCTGCAGCAGCCTGATAGATTGAGCCTCTACCCTCTGGCACGTCATTAAAGATCTCTGCGGAAGATAACAGGGCGCTCCTGAGGGACGGCCAATTGGGCAAGCTAATTCCAGCTAGAAGAAAAGATGTAATCATCTTGTTTAATTTTGCATAGGGGGGGGCTACGCTCAAACAGATGTGGAGGGGGCTAGGCTCGAACAGATTTGTTGCATGCCTGTTTTGTGAGAGAAGAATGTGATTTGTATTGTGCTGGCAGGAGATAAGAGACAGAGCTGGTTTCACCTTGAACGAGCTCCTCCATCATGTCTGAGAGAGAGAGAGAATGGGGGATGGCGGGGGCTGTCCATGAACACACGTATGTGTTTGTGTGTGTATCATTAGAATAGTGGAGATTGTTAAAGGCATACTTCAGAGTCAGATGAACTCATGGAAAACATCTGTATGTCTCTGCATCCAGTATGAAGGAGGTTAGAGGTAGTTTCACCAGCCAATGCTAACTAGTGTTAGTGCAATGACTAGAAAGTCTATGCTATCTACTAGCATGCTAGCAGTTACCATAGACATCCAGTCATTGCGCTAACACTAGTTAGCAACTTCTCTCTGCACACAGAGACATAGAAATTATATCTGGCAGGTTGGAGCGTTGGGCCAGTAACCGAAAGCTTGCTGGATCGAATCCCAGAGCTGACAAGGTAAAAATCTGTCATTCTGCAGTTAACCCACTGTTCCCTGGGTGCTGATGACGTGGATGTTGATTAAGGCAGCCCCCCCCCCCCCCCCGCACCTCTCTGATTCAGACAGAAGACACATTTCAGTTGAATGCATTCAGTTGTACAACTTACTAGGAATCCCCTTTTCCCTTTCCCTTACTAGTTCATCTGACACTGGGAAGTAGACGAAGGGCTTCATTGTCAAAACCGTGAAGTATCCCTTTAAGGCCTATGTCTTTCTTTGCTTGTATTATTTTACTGTATCTACTCCAGCATGTGTGTAGTGTATTTGTATTGTTCCACATGAGTCCCATCTGTTTTGACCTTTGACCTCTATGAGTGACCCCTACCTATCTGTCTCCTCAGGTGTAAGTACTGCGACCGCTCGTTCAGCATCTCCTCCAATCTGCAGCGCCACATCCGCAACATCCACAACAAGGAGAAGCCCTTCAAGTGTCACCTGTGTGACCGCTGCTTCGGCCAGCAGACCAACCTGGACCGTCACCTCAAGAAACACGAGAACGGTAACCTCTCAGGTGAGAGAGCCTCTCAGTCAATCAATCAATCAAATGTATTTATAAAGCTCTTGTTACATAAGTAGTTGGTTACAAAGTGCTTTACAGACACCTGGGAAATGAACCCGTGTAGTAGCAGTGTACTTACATCCAGTAATCTTCCCAGCGTGAAATAGTTCCCAGTCGCTATGATTGTGACGTCATGTTGTAAAATGTCTCACAGTGTGAAAATGTTCCCAGCTCTTTATGTGGATGGCTGAGCTCGTGCCACGTCTCTCTCCCTCACCCTCGCTCACCCTTGATTTAGCTCGCTGGTCGAGATGGCTTGTTCTCAGAGGTGTGCAGTTTGTAAAGCTAAATACAAAAAAATTATGTCATGACAGAAAGACAGGTACACGTTTTAATGCTCCCGCAGTTTTATTGTGGGATGTTTCAATCCTGACAAACTATTTTGGGTCCAAGCGTTGCACAATAAAACTGCGGGAGCATTCAACAGTGTGTGTGTATCTATCTTTCTTCAAATTAACTGGTGACCAACAAAACTGCTGATGATTCAAATATATTTATGTGCTGTGTGAGCACTCACTCACTCAGCCTCAATTGCCTCCGTAAATTCTCCAGCTGTTTAATGTAATTTACTTATGGTTAAAGAAAGCATTTGGGGAAGCTAAGAAATTAGATTAAATTAATCTGTCGTCCGTCTCTGCGACAACACCATACCGTTGCGCTCTGAATGTTCGACGACTCGGCAGCTTTTTTCGGCGGCACAAATCATCGCTGGTTGAGTGTGATAGGTTGCTCTGCGTCGCAGCAACCCCCTGAATCGCATCAGAAATGTGGAGGCAAGCAGGAGACACCTGGCCAGACGCCCATCGTAACGTTCTGGTTGGGGAGCTAGTCTAATTGATCAGATACATTAACTTATTAAAGCAAATATTGGCATTGCATTCTCTGGAAACCTAGAGACTTGTACATTTGGTCCCATCACTGTCTGAGCTCCTAGTGGCAATATAATATTGGTTTGCTTAAATATATGCTTATTATACTCAACCGGGTACTATATTGGGGATGAGTACTGCCAGGAAAAAACAGACTGGAGTACAGGGTTAGGGTCTGCCATATCAATTCCGGAAGTACACAAACATTCCAATTCTAAATTGAACTGAAATGAAATGGAACAATTGACCTCAACCCCGCAGTAGCTTTACTTCTGGGTAATAAGGCCAGTGTAAGGGTGCTATTCCTGCAGGCCTTGGTCCAACACCAACAGGAGATTCAGTACATACTGGTACACTGGTGCCCCATGCAGGCCAGTGGGGGATTGGTTTCTCGTCAACTATCTGATTCCAAATAGTTTCTTGTCATCCAAAGGGAGAATCCAATGGGGCTGTCACTTTGGTCTTAATTGTATTCTTTTAATACTAATATTCAAACGGACTGATTAGAATTGTTGTCTTTCTGTAGGCACGGCTGCGTCCTCCCCTCGGTCAGAGCTGGACAGCAGCAGCGCCATCCTGGATGACAAAGAGGACTCCTACTTCAACGAAATACGAAACTTTATCGGCAACACAGGCCAGAACCAGCCGTCCCCTGACCATTCTGAGGAAGGGTAAGTCATGTGTTTTGATGTGTGTGTGAATGTACATGTACTATATGTGTGTGTGTAAAAAAAAAAAAGCTTTTACAAACAGTACATGCATTCATCATTCATCTTATCCTCTGTAGCACACACACACATGCACACACACACGCACACAAACGAGAGGCCTGCTTTTCTGCAGTACATATTCAGTGCTTGAGGCTAAACAGGGAGACGATTATAGACAAACATGGGTGGACACGGCCTCTCTGTGCTGGCCTGCTACGGCATTCTGATGCACTTCAGCCTTTATTCATTTCTGTGTGCGTTCGTGTGTGTGTGTGTGTATTAATGAACATGTCGCCCAGGGAGGTTCGAAGCAACAAGCAATCATCACTGACGACATCTGGGATAATTACCACATTTGGAAACGTGCTGGAGCTTTTCACAACTGTTGACTTTGGGCCATGCATGTGCACCGGTATCGGCCTTGCACACAATTATGTCTGATGATTATGCAAATGAATTTTCTTGTAAAACTATGATCAACTTCAGGATAGCGGTCGGCTACAGGTCGGCGGATTTATTTTTACGTGCCTTGGGTTTGATCAGGGAGGTAGAGATAGAGATCTCTGACTTTCTTTTGTGTAGAAAAGGGGTTGTGGGTGCAGGCTTTGGAGCGTCAGTGAGATGTGGGGGGGGACCTGCAGCCCGTGAGCGACTTGCTCCCACATCTGGAACCAACATGTCCGCCGACAGGAAGAAAGTCGGAGAAGGTGGGGTCAGGGGGTCGGCCCGTGTTTCCTTTCAAAGTGCGGCGCTCCTGACTACTTATGATAGATACTTTATCCCCAGCAAATTACCACGTTTGAACGCGTAATTAGCGGATCTGTTTTCTTAATCACGGAGGCTCTGGTCTGGGACGGCGCTGCTGGTCTCGCTATGCAGTGCGTTGCGATGTCGACAAGACATGGCAACTACCGCCTTGGCAGCCCTGGCCCTCTCCCAGTCCCACCCAGGGGGCGCGTTGCTTTTCAACTCTGTCCAATTCCCGCTATAATCGCCCCAGTCTGATAAACGCTAGAGATGGATAGCAGATAGCAGATTCTCCCCATTGTGCTAAAATATGCAATTATTCTCCCACTCCTTTTCTTCTCGACTCATTGCAAACTCAGTTTTTCTTCTCCTTCAAATAGATCATTTCCTGGACTCTTCACGGTCCTCTAATCTATGAGGCGATTTTGGCGGGTGTATAACGAGGGTCCACAGCCAGACTTTGTGTGCTAGCCTCTTCTAGAAAAATACATAGTTGGGAGCTGACGAGAGACATCCCAGAGTGTAATTAGTGAATCAGTCTTAATGTGGTTCCAGATGATTTACCAAATGGTGGTTTCCTGAGGCTGTAGAGACAGTGGACAGATTAAACCCCAGTCAGGTTTTGATAGCTGGGCCTTTTCTCCCCGTGGGGACCAGGGAAATGGGCTGCTTGGCAAGGCCCTCATAACTCTCCCAACAAATGGGCCTGTCAGCTAAATATTTTGCCTATTAGATGAATCTGAGATAGTAGGAAAATAAACAACGGGAGAGACCGAGCGGTGCTGTTAAGTGCTGCAGCGATCAGCGAGACGTTCATAGAGCCCGTGCCCAGAGGGGCCCCCGAGACGCGATGACAAACGGGATTCCCACTCTGCCTCTCTCTGCCCCAGCTCAGCTGCCATGGCTCGCTCCGCTCCGCCCTACGCTGCTCTACCCACTCGCTCTCTATCCTCTCTCTACTCCCATTGTTCACTCAGGAAGGAGGGACTCTTACAGGGACTGACTGGTCAAAATATACAAGACCACAAGACCACATTTCATTGTAAAGTTTTATGTAAGAATGAGTGTGTTAGCCTTGTATCCATAAGTGTATGGTGCATGGCAATGATAGAAGAGTATAATTGGCTTCAGCAAGTACAACATGGCTAAGCGTGAGCGTGTATATTGCTTATGTAAAGTTTTTGCAGCACTGTGCTAGTGATGTGCCAGGTTTTACTCGTGTATTTCCTGGTCTCCGCTCCTAGATTGAACGGTGGTCCTTTCGAGGAGGAGAAGCCCCTGGTGGCCAGCCATGGGTCACGTGACCTGGAGGAGGAGGGGGAGGAGCTTGGCGCCAAGGAGGAGGAAGGGGAGCAGAGCAACAACGCTGACGGGAAACCTAGGGACGAAGCTCACCCCGGCAACCTAGATGGTGACATCCTACTCAACGAAATAGAACTTGACGGCCCTAGCGATTTGGAGCTCAACTGCAAGACTTCTCCAAGGAGGTACGAGTTGTGGGGATTAGCCTCCACCATAAATATCTACTCACGCAACTATGTAGACCAAAATATATGGACACATACGCATATGTACCAAGCTGAGACACTGTGACAGTATATTGCCATTCTTTAAACCCCCTGAAGGGATCATTGAATGGAATTGAGTTGAGTTAGTTCAATTTAATTTATTTAAGTTTAGTTGAGAAATTGAATTGAGTTGAATTGAATGTTGACAGGGATTTGGTTGTCTCCCTCCTCTCCAGGTATGAGGAGGAAGAGGATCAGAGTAGCTACTCTGCGCTGGATCACATCCGTCACTTCTCTGACATGCATAAGATGGAGGACAGTGAGTTCAGCGACGGGGACAGCACCTCCTTTGGCTCCCCCAGCCTGCCTGAGGCTGTCAAACAGCCCCTGTACAGGAAATCCAAGTCCCAGGTGTGCGTGTTTGTTGTGTGTGTGTGTGCGTGCCTGTTTGTGTGACATGTAACATGATAATGTATGAAAAATTATACAAATGTATGCAATCAAATCAGTACTTTAAGGGGGGGTGTATATGTGCAACCATGTGTGTGTGTGCTCATGCATGTGCGGTGTATTTGTGTGAGTGTGTATCTACACTTTA
Organism: Oncorhynchus nerka; assembly: GCF_034236695.1. Lineage (NCBI taxonomy): Eukaryota > Metazoa > Chordata > Actinopteri > Salmoniformes > Salmonidae > Oncorhynchus > Oncorhynchus nerka. The sequence goes on from NC_088406.1 coordinate 42,443,202, forward strand.
GGTGTGTATTGGAGTTAACCTGTCACTCTCCCTCTCCCCAGGCGTACGCCATGATGCTGTCTCTGGCTGACAAGGACGCACTCCACCCAGCCAACCACACACCAGCCACCATGTGGCACAGCCTGGCGCGGGCCGCTGCTGAGTCCAGTGCCATCCAGTCCCTCAGCCATGTATGATGCCGTGATCCCTGACCCCTAACCCCCCCGAACCCGACCTATCGCACTGAGAGGCCTTGGGGTCCGTCAGCGGGGCCCCTGGCCCTTGGCCCGTCACAGACTGCTGAGCAGAACCACGGCCCATCTGACTGCTGAGCAGAATGCCTTACACACGTGCAGGGTCACCGTCCACAGAGAACCGCCCAGCCCAGCCCTCCAAGAGATCCAACAAACATCCCTCCTGTGACCTTAAATTGAGTCAGTATGTTTAATATCAACGACAATGATGATGATAGTGATTATTGACTATGGTGATGAAAATAACAATGGTAAGTAATAATAGCTGTATTTATTCTGTTGATTTTTTATGTTTTGCACAGCAGCGGCAGCTGGTAGGAGGGATGATGGAGATGGTTTTGTTTGATGTTACATTGCTAGAGCATTTCATGTGTCCACTCAGCTGAGAACAGTCTTCCTCAGTGCGAAGTCGGTTGTATTTAGAGAACCCATTCGGGACCGCGGTCCAACCACGGTTGGATATGTGTACAGAGTACAGACCCTACCTAGCCCCACATAGCCCTACCTAATCTTAACAGGCCACACCTAAGCATCCCTAGCTCCACCTAGAACCTCATAATCCTACCTAGACCTACCATGCCAGCTACCTAACCCCACATGGCCACTCCTAGTATACCTGGCCACTCCTAGCATACCTGGCCACTCCTAGCATACCTGGCCACTCCTAGCATACCTGGCCACACGCCTTCCCAGCACCACAGCTTCAGACCTTCTCAGCTGAATTGGAGTATCAGTGAAATACGTTATGAGAATGATTCCCTTTAACCCCTGGATATAAACAGGTGTTTTCCCATCAACATGTACTTATATAAATGCTAGGATACTTGGAAGGGTGGTGCTGAGTAAAGACTCGAGTCCAAATGAACTTCACCTCTCCAAGAACGATGGTGCTACAAACGCATTACGACAAGATTGTTGATGAACGAAGATCAAAATGAAAATTGAAAACGGAGAAAAATCGGACTGGTTTCACAACCCAAGAAAGAGTTTGCATAGCTGCGTGTGTCTGCACAATCACAGAACTGTACACGAGGGTCTGAAAACTGCGGCTCTGAAGCTGGACTCCGTCCCACCCTGCTGCACTCTCTGTGAAAGGATCTAAATAGTTTGTCATTTTAGTTGAAGTAAAAAAGAAACCACAATTTTTTTCTTTTTACTCTGAAAAAGTAGCAAGTGCTGAATTATAATTGTTAAACAGTAATAAGGGCATCTCTCCTCCTTCCCGAAACCCCAAACTCATCGTAGTCGGCCATCGATACCACTAATTAGCCTAAATGCTAGTTGTTAGCTACCCCCTTCCTTGTGTGTCTTTCATTTTTTAGACAATCATGTTTTCTTGTGTTGTTTTTTTCTACATTTTTATTGTTGTTGATGTTATTGCTGTTGTATGTTGAGAATTGTATTTATTTCTTGGCAAACTGTAGTTTGTTTACTGAATAGCACTGCTCTTACCCATAGCGAAGGGGAGATTCCTCGCTGGGGCCTACTCCAGAACTCAATGGGGTTTGTAGATGACGTTTGAGTGCCGGATAGTATTAAACATACCATTCACTCTTTATTCTTCTATTGAAACTGGTTGATGATGAATAGATATTACTTCGGGTTTTTTTGTACGACAATTTATTGATTCAAATGTAAATGTAAAAAAACAAACCTTATAAAGACATGAACAAATAAAAAGATTCCAGGTATAATTTCTTCATAATCGCATGATTGGTCTTCATAGATCTGTATCTGGCAGTTTTCTACGGTGGTCTGCAAGCTTGTGTGCCGTTCAGTCCATGTTAATCCCTTGTGCCAAACCTATAATAAATAACAGATTATATTCATTTATCCTCCCATTTTGAGGGACCAGATTGTTTGTTTTTTGTCGTTGTTGTTTTTGTTTATAATCCATTTTAAAAAGTAATCAGCAAGTTGAGGTACTTTGTTTTAATGCTTTCTACAATGTAACTGTAATGCAATTGAATTCAATACTGTGGGAGGATCAATTAAGAAATAAAGGACTACAATGTGGATTAAATGTGTGCTCTCGCTTTCTCTTCCTCTCTCTGACTCTCTCCCTGCCCCCCTCCCTCCCTCTTGTCCAGACAGTGTGTTAAAATAAGAGCTGGGTGTCAGAGAGACACCTGGCCCTTTCTCCTGGCTCTCCCAGGGCCTCCGAGTGTGAGATAACTCTGGTCCCCCCTTTCTTCCCAGGCCATGGCACAGAGAGCGACATAGACAGAGGGAAAGAGAGACTGAGCCAGACACAGAGGGAGAGAAAGAAAGAGAGATTGAGCCAGACACAGAGGGAGAGAAAGAAAGAGAGATTGAGCCAGACACAGAGGGAGAGAAAGAAAGAGAGAGAAAGAGAGGCTGAGGGAGAAGCGTAGTGTAGTGGAAGCGGAGGCAGGAATGTGTCCTCTTTATTTGGGGCCATGTTGTGGGCCATGATGGATGAGGTGGGGAGATGTGATGACCTGGCTCATCGCTCAAATGCTCAATAAGACTTCCCATCCTGCAGGCGTCCCTGTCAGAACCCCCCTTGCCCCTCCTCATCCTTCCCACACCCCCTCTGTCACGGCTCGCATTTGTGGGCGGACATTGTGGCTGAGAAGCCCCACTCACGTCCATTGTCCAGTCCATGAGTGGGGTGTGTGGGGGGTGAGGAGGTTTTTGTTGGGGGGGCTGACAGTGACTATCCCAAGCCCTGACTCTCCAACACATTTACAGTGGCTCTCACCAAGCCTAATGGATGGGATGATTTTTTAAGCGGGCCTCGTCGATCAGCCCCGCCGTTCCATCAGTCCTCCTCCGCGGGGCGTCCAGCTTTGATTAGGTCACGGCGGGTCAGGCAGCGTTGATGAGGTCAGTGTGGGTCGTCCAGCATTGATGAGGTCAGCCTGTGCGAACGGTGCAGGGTCATAATGGAGTGGAGGTGATAATAGCCTAGAGTATAGGAGGCTTTAAGCTGTATGGACCAGAGGGGACAGTATGTATGTATGGACCATTACTGACCTGCCTCACCACAGGGTAACGACACACCCTGTACTACGCCCTCTGCTGGAGATTATAATAATAACAACTTAAAGACCGTGCTCCGGAAGCGACTGGATCTGTCAATGTGTAGTTCATACATTCATAATCTAGAAGTAGAATTACTGTCTTCAGCTCCTTGCCATTTGAGTCACAGCCAGCAAGATGCACACACAGCAGAGAGAGTGAGAGGGAAAGAGAGAGAGACAGATGAGAGCAATGACGTGTTGCACATATCTGCACAGATATGACGTAGTACAACATTTTTGGGGACCCGTTTTGTCTCTTGAGCACTACTTTCAGAACTACTGGCTAAAAAGTATGCAAATCTTAAGGAGAGTCTCTTTAAGTATTTTCAATCTCATGCTCAAACGCTAAACTAGGATACTTGTCATTGTAAAGAGCACTAGCCAGGCAATTATATCACCAAAGTCGAACCCATAGACCAGAGGGGCCATTTCCTATTGAAATAACTCCAAATTATTAATTGAAAGTAGGGTAGTGTGTGTATGAATGTGACTGAGTGTGTGGGCAGGGGGTGAAGGGGGCATGGGTCCTGGTTTGGCAGTGTACCCTGTTGGGCTCCTCAGCATTGCTAATTTGATCATTGTGGATTAGCACATGGCAGTGTCACCCATGCCTCGGCTCACACTTAATCCACACGCTGAGACCCGTTATTACCACCATTATCCCACAGCTCCACATAAAGACCTGTGTGTGAGTGGGGCTGGCAGGCTCGAAGGGACACTGTGTGTGTGTGTGTGTGCGCGCGCGTCTGTGTGTGCTTGTATTTACCCAAGCTGGGGGAACACAGAAAAGCAGTGTGGATTAGTTCATGTGATCTGGTTTATTTAATTGCAGTGTGTGTCAGAGAGGCGGGGTTTGTGGTGACTCCGTGGGGTGTGTGTGTCAAGTGTATGTGTGTCTGTGGGCGTAGTAGTGGGCTGTAGCGGTCCACTCCTCAGTAGGGCTGGGAGCCAATCAGCTAATGGGGAAGCTGGCAGAGGCTCAGAATCCATCGGGCCTCATTATGGCCTCGCCACCCTCACTCCTCTCTCTGCTGCCACTGCCACCCGCCCAGTGGGCCCTTGTGTGGCACACTGCCACCCGTTCACTGGAACATACATCAGGCCCCAGAGAGAGAGAGAGGCGAGGGGCTGTCGCAGCTGGCTCTCATACTGATTAACTTGGCACTCCAGCTGACTCAGATGCCGGGGGAAACATTGTTGAAGAGGAAGGCATGGGGGTGTACAGTACAAGGGGGTGGAGGGTGAGGGGCGTGGGGGTATGGAAAGGAACATGATTGCTGGCTTTCAGTTGGCATCAAGCGACAGCCAAAAAGGGGGAACTCCAACAAATCATCACACTGAGATTTTGTCTGGTTTCTCAATAGTTTAATAGTGGTAACACCCCCAGTGTTTCCCTACATCCCTGGGTACTTGTGTAGTGAAGGGGTAAGCCAGCCACCCAGCCTGGTCAGCCTACAGACAGGACAGCCTACCCAGGCAGCTTCTCTCCTCTCTGGAACAGAGAGCTGCTGATCTCCTTAAGACTCCTGTTTCATTACGCTACTTGTTTTTCTCCCAAGGGGCTATGGGTCATTAGTGTTATTGATGGGGGCCCAGTGGGGGCCAGCTAGGGGAATCAGCTAGCAGAACAGGCCATGGAAACAGGCTAGGGGAACAGGCCAAGGGAACCGCCATGCACATGATTTTAATATGACAAGTCTTAATCAGGGCAGGCGTGTTAGAAGAACCACTTTGAGTTTGTTGTTGACATCCTCTTGGAGTTATTGAAAACCCGGAGAAAAAACCAAGACAACCAGTCTGTGTGCGTCCCAAATGGCACCAGAGCCCTTGTCAAAAAGTAGTGCACTATATAGGAATTAGAGTGTCATTTGGGACGGAGACTATTATTCAGAAAAAAATGTATTCAGATATCCCCTTTACACATCCCTATCACACTCACACAGTGGTCTCTTGGTCAGGTAGGGAGAGTCAAGTTTATTAGTACAAAGTCTTGTTTTTTTGCACCATGCTCAGCGCCATCCAGTGGTGGACATAGAACAAGTGCACCAAACTCGGTTTGAGATCCATTCACTAGAGCCCCGATTCCGACCCGAGTTAAAAAAAACACGTTAATGGAACGTTTTCCCCTTTTACGCACTTTTCTTCCTTCTTCTGACCTTGAACTTAAGCAGGAAAACAGCATGCTATCCACCCCCTACTCCTTCAGGGTGGAGATGTAAGATGTATCAACATGACATGTAATTGTGACCACTTTTCCACAGTGAAGCAGGCTATAAATATAATTTTATTCCGAATTTTTTATTGTGCTCTTAATAATTTGTGCGGATGACATTTGAACACCCAAGCTATAGGCTTCTGTAGAGATGAACTAGCGCTTCAGAACGCCTTAATTATAGCCTATGCCCAGGTTTTATTTGACCATTTGTACCATGTTAAATATTAGTCACTATCGGGAGCCATGGTCAGTAATACCCACATACATTTATAACTGTCACTTAGGTGTTAGTTTTCTTCCATTTGTAGTCTACATTCTGCATCATTCCATTCCGTTGACCTTTCCTTCCTCTGTCACGCCTGTGTAGTTGTTCCTGAGGGTCACTAACATTACCGGATCATATTAGGTTAATGTTGGGACATGTAGCCTCTATGAATCATTATGGAACTCAGACCACAAGTAGCAGGTTAAACCTGGAGCCTCTGGAGCCTGGCACATGGTTTATGAGGACTGGACCTTTGTCACACAGTTCCATGAACAGTGAGCATTGGGCTAGATTAATAGGACTTTTGTAAACTTTTTTCCACCTTGCAATATTTCATGGATGTTAACTTGAATATGACACATTTCATCATGAATCAAACCACTGTATTTTTTATTCATCAACATATTTTGTGAGTAAAGGCTCTCCAAACCTTTTTTTGTATTATTCATACATACTTTCCTAACCCTAAAAATGCCTAAATAATCTATGAGATGAGTATTTTTAAATCTACCAGTTGGTGCTGAAATAAAGACAAAGATGCATAGATGGCATTCTATCATTGATCCCTATACTCTGAACCGGTTCTCTCTATGTATTCTAGTCTGTCAAAAAGGTACACCATATTTAAAGGGATGGCTTAATTTAACATAAATGCACTGAAAACCCTATTGAATTAAAACTCCACGAGAAAATATGCTGACCAGCAAGTGGGAGGGTTTTCAGCAGTTGAATTACATTTATTCAGTGTGCAAGTGAACCACGCCTGCAAAGCCTGTTATGCAGCTGCATAAGGTAAGTCTTAATAACAACTACAGAAAAGGCCAAAGGCCTGCGTAAGGAAGGCGTAATTTTCTAAGTCGGAATTGTGCCCTAGAATTTCACACTTTTGCGGATTTATTATCATCACACGGCCTTCTTGATTCAAGTCAGAACATTCAGTTGTTGGAGTAGATATTGTGGGTTGATAGTGATAATAATTAAAGTAAACTACACACATAGTCAGACTAGAACATATAACTAAACAAAAGGAAGCCTTTGCATCCCTTGCTTGGTGTTAACAGTCAGAGTGTGGAGAGTTCCTAGATACCCATCTTTTAGCAGGCTTGGCATTTCACATTTCTTTTCCTACGCAACAACCAAACAAATGGCGCAGGACGACACGTTAAAATGATTTCCCCTGGTGATTTATCGGAGCCGCTTGTTTTGTCCGTTCCAGTTCAAACAACTTGCCCTCGTGTGATCTGACTGAGCACAGAGGGAGAGAGAAGTAGGCTAGTAATCTTGACGACAGCGAAGTGATAGAAATCGCTCTTTGCCGAGAGAGTGGAGTGTATGCTTAATTACAGCGAAAAAGTACCCAGATGCGATCTTACCTTGCAACGGGCTATTTCATCGCCGGTTTCCTGCCTAACCCTCCTCCTAACCCCCTCCTGCTCTGATCACCCTCACTCGGCCATGAAAACCCTTCTCCCACCATGACCACAGTGCTGTGTTGTGTTCAGGCCTGGCACAGTTTAGCACAACAGCCCAGCCCCTGTCTAGCCCAGAGAGATCACAGAATGTCTGTAGTGAAGGGGTAGCAGTATGGTGGGTTGGGGGATGATAGGTGGGGAAGGGATGGAGACTTGTAGAGGTGGGAGTGGGAGGTAGATCAATGATGTGCAGGGAGCCCTTTAGTGATGGAAAGGAAGAGGTGGGTAAAATATGGGATTAGGGTTGAGGAGGATGGATATGATATGGGATTAGGGCTGGCGATGCAGGGTTATACTGGGGGTTGAGAGGTGGATTAGAGATGGGGAGAGAGCTGTGTGATGGAAAGGGTTGGGTATTAAAGATGAGGAGGTGGATAAGGGCTGGGGAATAGAGCCCTCTGTGGCCACCCAGGTCTGGGAGGATGGATGGCCTCTGTGGGGCTGTTTGACTGGAAACAGGTGTGTGTCATCTGAAGATGAAGGCCCGGCTGATAAACATTATTGGAGAACATCTGTTGCTTGTCACAACACGGGTCCAGGCCGAGCAGCCCCCCATCCATCAGCCAGGGGCTTGGTTTTGCGCTCGCGGCCCAGCTCGCACATCACTCACCCGGGGACGGAGCGGCCGATGTGGGCTGCCTGGTCCACGCACGGTCCAGACACCTGCCCGGTGGCGGACGCTGGAGACGCTCCACTGCACTTGAGAAATGCCTCGGGGGCGGACGTCCCAGCCGCCCGCCTTCCTCCTCTCCCCTCCACCACGACCTCTGCTATGCTCAATCCCCATCACCACCTTCTGACAGGTGTTGTACCAGGTAACGCTCTGGCTTGTTGCTCGCCGCTTGACCTCCCTGGCTGATCAGCAGCGGGCCTGTGCTCCCTGGCCTCCAATCCTCCATCACTGCTCTGTGACAGGCCATCTCAGGACCCCCTCTCCTCCCCCCATCTCCTACCCACTCCACACCCCACTGCCTTGCCTTTCTCTAAGCTCCCAGGCAGAGGACCCAATACCATGCTACACTGCTCCCAGATAAAATGGCCTCTCTCCTAAATGTGGTGATGCGATATTAGGGACAGAAATAACAGACAGATGTACCACATTAGCAAAAAGAGAATTTAAAAAAAAAAAATATATCAAAATGTATCAAAATAGCACCATTTACATAAAGCCTGCCATCAGGCACATAGTACAGTACATGTTATGAGTGGTATGAATTGCAGTATCCTGAGGTACAGTTCAAATGCTTTGTAATGTTTTAAAAACCCTTCTACATGAAAATATACTGATTACTTGGCTAAAACAGACTTCTATAGGTCATAGTGGCATTTAACTGACACACTTACAATAACAGACAGTAACAGCAGTAATGAATTGATACGTGGCTTTCCTTGATCTGATAGTACAGTAAGTGATCTTATCAAACATACAACCAAAAGCAATTTCAAAATATATTAACACTTTATGACAAGCAATCAGGCAGACGCTGTCAAAAGAAACCAGTAAAATACAACACAAAATAGTCTCACTGTATACGATATGAGAAAATGACAGAGTGCCATTCAACGGAGAGACAGTACCAGTGGACACTTCGGGAGTGATGGCTGTTGCTCCCATGTCAGTCTGACCAATGACTCTGAGGGTAGGCCATGGGTAAGCAAGAGGAGGGTGCCGGCTTTTGTTCCAGCCCAGCTCTAACACACCTGATTCCACTAATCACGAATCATGGTCTTTGTGAATCATATGTGATAGTGATGGTCCGCACACACTGTGCCCCTCCAGCACCGTAGTTGCCCGCCCCTGTGTACTAGGCTGCACAAAGCTGCACTGGGGTGAGGACAGAGATGTTATGAATGTCCAGGAAGCATTTGGCCTGTGGTTAATGACAGGGTAGACCAGTTGACTTGGGGCAGAGGTCCAGTCCTGAGACAATCAGGTAGGGCGCGTTCCAATGTCTACCGCCCAGCAGCACATCAATGTTCCAGGTGCTTGTGTAGCCTGCTCTCTCTCTCTCTTTCTCTAACTAAACCGGCATTCTGCACCTTTCTGCAGGCTCACAAAAAGCCAATGCACATTTCTCAACCAAATGTGCAGAATACAGGTGTAGACATAAGAATACATGACCTTGTGTGTCTGGTCCAGACCTGAATCACCTTCTGGCTGTATACCTCTGTCCATCTGTACACAGCCTTCCCATGACGCCCCAGGACCCCTGACTGCATATTTAGGGCACCTTATTCAGTGTTTGAGACATCTGGCGGGGGTATTTGGGACGTCTAGTTTGGGATGTGGGGCCTCCAGCAGCGCTACGAGTGGGAGAGACCAGACGGCCCCTTCAGGGAGGGAGAGAAGCCCAATGCTGGGACCTCTGCAGTCTCTAGTCGTCCTGAAAAGAGAGAAGAGGCAGACAAAAATACATTTTGGCACCTTCTAGAAATCAAAAGCAAATGTTCTTCGGCGTTCAGGGAGTTGCTGGTGTGTTGGGTTGTTTGCTGTCTCCCGTGAGCTGGGCTTGTGGAGGAAACGAAGACATCTTCAAGCCAGACACCCCGCTGGGTGTGGATTCAAATAACTGTCAGAGGCCAGAGGGGCTATTGAGGGAGACGGAGACACAGAGCTGAAGGCCTGAGCTTGACACACTTACCGACGCACTATTTCATGAAAACCTGGTTCAGCTTTACAGCTCTGGTCCTGGGTGTCTGCTGTGATGGGCAATAGGTATCACTCACTCATCAGGGCGATGTGCGTGTGTGTCTGTGTTTGCATTTGTGTGTGTGTGTGTGCACACGTGTGTGTGTGTGTGTGTGTTTGTTTGCATGCATGTGCGTTTGTTTGTGTATACAGTACCTTCTGTGCATGTGGGGCCCAGCCAGGTAACAGGACACAGGCAGCGGCCGTTACGAGCGTCACACTGGGCCTGATGGGAACACTGACACTGCAGGGAGCAGTCCGGACCAAAACGATCTCCTCCACAGTCTGATGGACAGACAGGGGAGATGGAGAGAGAGAGAAAAATAATGACAGAAAAGAGAGGAAAGAGTGACAGAAGAAAGACATAAAGTAAGACCGACACAACGAGAAAAAGATGGAGACAGCACACAAAAAATAAAATGGCCGATTTAAATACAGTTATTTTTCTATTGGGTAAAGGCATATAATACATACACAAAAGGCATATCTAAGATCCAGTACTGTAAGAAACAGAGCGCCGTTGCGGGGTAGAGGAGGTCGTACCTTTTTCACATCTCTGTCCAGTCTTCCCCGGGGGGCAGAGACACTGTCCCGTGGCTGGATGACAGGGGGCTCCCCCTACGCAGTCACATGACTGCTGACAGCCCTCCCCAAACCCGCCAACCTCGCACCCTGGGACAGACACACACAGTGAGATACACACACACACACGTGTACTATGTGTCTTTTTTCCCTCCTTGACAAACAGTACACATTCATCACTCTTCTCTTCCATAGCGTGCCCCCCCCCCCCCCCCCACACACCCCACACACACACACACAGGTCTGTCTCTATTACTTCATTACAGGGGGTAAACTATCTGGCTGTCTTGCAGCTGCTCTGCAGTGCTCAGTGCTCTCCTGCTGGGGCTGAAGTGGGCATGAAGGCCCTCACACTGAGGAGCCCAGAGCAGGCAAGAGGCCACAGAGATGTAACAGGAATGCATTAAACAGCCCGTCTCTGCAGTGGCAGCCAGGAAACACCTGCCTCTCATCAAATAACCACCTCTTCCAACATATGCTCGTATTCATACATGCACACACAATACAGTATGTGTGTAATATGCACACACAATAGAGTATGTTTGTAATATGCACACACGTATGGCTTTTCTGTTATTAAAGAGAACTGAAGTGCTGACCTTCCTGTCTCTATATGAGAACAAAGTGTGAATCAGATTGTGTGATCTTCTCCTCTGTCATCCAGTACTCACGTCTCTGACACTGGGAACCATGGTAGCCAGGCAGACACACACACCGGCCCGTCACATGATCACATGTCTGTCCCCCTCGGCAAATACACGGACGGGCACAGTTCTGTCCGAAGAAGCCTGAGGGACACACTGGGGACAGGATGACAACACAGGAAAAGGCTTTGTTGTTAGTGTCTCATACAAGAGCACAACCCATCATCCTAATCGGGGGCATGTTCAATTGGCATCAAATGTTAGAAAACAGATTGAAACAAGGAGGGACTACCAGTAAGAAACGCTCATTTTTTGTACAATTTCCTTTTTGAAACATTGGGTGCCCACATGAACACAACCCAGCTCTTTCATTAGAAATACAGGGTCAGGAGTTTATCCTGGACAGGTCACATGGCGAGGAAAAACTCCCTGCCCTAACTATAATTACAAAAATCCAACGTACAGTGTTCACAAGAGTGTCCGTAGTGTCCGGCCGTGCAGCTGCAACAGCCAGTGAAGCGGTCACATGTCCCGTTGTTCTGGCAGGGACAGTCCAGTGCACAGTCCGGTCCATATTTCCCCTGGACACACGCTGGACAAACAGACATATGGGAGAGACATACAGTAACAACAACACAACACTCACAACCAACATACCTTCTGTCTGTATGTGTACCACAGGTGGCTGGTGGCACATTCATTGTGGAGGACGGGCTCATAGTAATGGCTGTAATGGAATAAATGCAATGCTATCAAACACATAACGTGGTTTGCATGTGTTCGATACCATTCTATCCACTCCATTCCAGACATTATTATGAGCCGTCCTCCCCTCAGCAGCCTCCTGTGACTTGTAACTGATACTGCACACATTAACAGTGGAATGACCTAATATCAACATAGAGACACACTGTAAACCAGGGATATGGGAAGTTACTGTGCTCACAGTAGTAGCTACAATAGTAGCTACTATTCATAATAACACAAGTCTTCATTGTTTTGTCATGGCTGTTGGGTCATCGAACATTGTTTCCATGTTGTAACAAAGAGAGTAACAAAACTTTAACTTCAACAAAGCAACTTCAAGAACAGGCAGACTTGTTGACAATACTCCTACAGGATAAACTAATGTAGTACTGAACCACAATTAAACTCCGCTGACCCTTTGCCCTGCCAGGCTACTTTAAACCTAAAGTTATACTGACGTTATCCTGATGTTGTGTTGACGTTATCCTGAGGTTACCTGTCTCACAGCGTGGTCCCGTCCAGCCCAGCCCACACCTGCAGCTCCCGTCCCTGGGCTCACACAGCGCGCCGTTCTGACACACACATGTGTTCCTGCACTGCAGGCCATAGCGCCCCCTAGGGCAGGCTGGAGGAACAGCAAGGCTTTAGATAGTAGTAATCATCATCATCACAGCACTACCAAGGCCAGCATGACATGTAGTTCTGTTCTTTAGCTACCCAGCCAGCAGTGAGCCTACCACACAGTTAAACATACACACACAAACAGCAACATACAAGCACACGTTTATTTAAGAAACAGTTAATTAGCGAGATGGCAAAGTGGTCTCCCTTGGCAGCGATATAAAAGAATAATCATGTTTCTCTGGGTAATTTAGATAGGGAAAACAATAAGCGAATCACTTTGATTCTCCTGTTTATTTATTTGTTTCCTCGCCAACGCCATCGACACGGAACATGGAAAACGAGCTACTTATAGGTCTCTGTAAACATTCAACACAGGAACATAAGCAGTGGCACGTCCACAGACGTATGGTGCTCACTAGGAGAGCAGAGTGCTTACGAACACCATCGTCTAGAATGGATGGAAACTCCCGTTTGCAGTCCAGAGGAACTGCTGATAAACGGCCAGATTAGGGAAACTCAAGAACCCTACCTCTGTTCTCAAGGAAAATAAGAGCCTCTGATTATTGATACTTTTTTACTGAGGAAATTTTAGAATTTGTTAACTAAATACATATTGAAAGCTAATTTGATTGGTTGGTTGGTTGGTGGATTCCCAGTTGCCAATCAGACTCTGTGTTCTTGATGAGATCATAGCCTGCTACAAACATTTACTGGTGTATGACAAACAGTGACGGACTGGGACCAAAAGCTGGTCTTTACATCCTCAATGGCCCATAGACATAAGGTTAGTTATGAGGTAAATGTAATTATTACCTTGATGGCAGGACTGCCCGATTTTGTCTGGGGCGCAGATACACCCCCCAGTCACAGGGTGGCACTGCCCTCTCTCCCCACAAGAACACAGATGGGCACAGTCCTTCCCATAGCGCCCAACCGGACAACCTGTCAGTACGAAGAAAGATGATTTAAAAGTGCAGCATCTTTTCTTCCTCCCTTCCTTAAAGTAATCACTGATTCGGAATGACTCAACAAGTGGAAGAGGCGTGACGGAGCCCTCGCGTTCATCTGTCTAATCCTGTCTAATCCCAACTGTCTTCAGACTGATTCCTAGCAGAACACTCTGTATATCTTTATTCTTTATAGAAGACTCTGATTCATAGTCAGAAGATGACTTGTCAAAGACTGTTCATTTTCACCCATGACAGGTGTGCAGCAGACTTACCAATGCTGCAGTCAGCTCCTAGGAAGCCAGGTGTGCACTCACAGGTTCCTGTTTTAGTGTCACAGCGGCCGCCATTGTTGCATTTACATCTGGCCTTGCAGTTTGGCCCATATGATCCCTCTCGACACACTGGGGTAGGGAGAGACAGAGGCTGTTTTAACATTTTCAAGAGGTTCTCAAGAGCTATTGAATCTCGAGAGTCAATACTGTTGGGTAAACTTGCGAAATGATGACGTCTTGAGTGCTCGCCCGACAGAATCTTCTCGTTGACCTCAACACAACACACTACAGTATAAATGGTAATAGCAAATACAACGTTTTTGAAACAGCTGAACTGTATAGACATTTTTATATATTTAAAATGTGTTTTATTTCGTTTTGCAACTAACAGCCTGTTACTTTCTGAAATTGTCGCAGTAGTTGCCGCCTGTCAGCTGCACTGAGCCACATAAAACTATGGAAGCCCATTCCCCCCACCATTTTTTATTATGTGTCATCTAGAATAAACATTTGACAACATATTAACAATTCCCTATGTGCCTTCGGAAAATATTCACACCCCTTGACTTGTTCCTCATTTTGTTGTGTGACAGCCTGAATTTAAAATGGATTAAGTTGAGAACAAACAAACGTCACTGGCCAACGCACAATACCCCATAAAGTCAATACCCAACACACAATACCTCATAAAGTCAATACCCAACACACAATAACCCATAAAGTCAATACCCAACACACAATACCCCATAATGTCAATACCCAACACACAATACCCCATAATGTCAATACCCAACACACAATACCTCAAAGTCAATACCCAACACACAATACCCCATAATGTCAATACCCAACACACAATACCCCATAATGTCAATACCCAACACACAATACCTCAAAGTCAATACCCAACACACAATACCCCATCATGTCAATACCCAACACACAATAACCCAATATTGTCAATACCCAACGCACAATACCCCATAATGTCAATACCCAACACACAATACCCCATAATGTCAATACCCAACACACAATACCCCATAATGTCAAAGCAGTAAGTTAATAAGTGTTCAACCCTTTAGTTATGGCAAGCCTAAATAAGTTCAGGAGTAAACACTTGCTTAAAACACTTTGAGCATGGTAAAGTTATTAATTACACTGTGGATGGTGTATAAATATACCCAGGAAACTGCTCAGGGATTTCACCATGAGGCCAATGGTGATTTTAAAACAGTTACATACTTTAATCGGCTGTGATAGGAGAACACACTATTAACCTAAATGACAGAGTGAAAAGGAAGCATGTACAGAATAACAATATTCAAAAACATGCATTGTGTTTGCAATTAGGCACTAAAGTAAAATTGCGAAAGATATGGCAAAGAAAGGAACTTGTCCTGAATACAAAGTGTTATGTTTGGGGCAAATCCAACACATTACCGAGAATCAAACAGAATAGAGCACAGGCAAAATCCTAGAGGAAAACCTGGTTCAGCCTGCTTTCCAGCAGACATTTGGAGACAAATTCACCTTTCAGCAGGACAATAACCTAAAACACAAGGCCAAATATACACTGGAGTTGCTTACCAAGATGACATTGAATGTTCCTGAGTGGCCTAGTTACAGTTTGACTTAAATAAGCTTAAAAATATATGGCAAGACTTGGCTTGGCTTACTGGCTATCAATTGATCAACAACCAAATTGACAGAGCTTGAAGAATAAAAAATAAATAAAAAATGCAAATATTGTACAATCCAGCTGTGCAAAGCATTTAGAGACTTACCCAGAAAGACTCACAGCTGTAATCACTGCCAAAGGTGATTCTAACATGTATTGACTCAGGGGGTTGAATACTTATGTAAATTAGATGTATTATTGTTTTATTTTCATAATCTTTTTACATTTTCAAAATTTTCTTCCACTTTGACCTTAGGGTATATTGTGTAGATCGTTGACCAAAATGACAATTAAATCAATTTTAATCCCAGTTTGTAACACAACAAAATGTGGAAAAGGTCAAGAGGTTGAATACTTTCTGAAGGCACTGCACGTTTTTATTGATAGCTACTAGGGCTGTGGCGGTCACAAAATTTCGTCACCTGATGATTGTCAAGCAAATAACTGTAGGTCTCACTGTAATTGACCATTAAGTAACATAAACAAATTTAGCATCTCCTGGCTTCCAAACATAGCCTACAAGCCACTGATATCTAATAGTCTAATAAATCCATGTAATATAGTCTACACCATCACAATAAATCCATGATTTATTTTAGACAGGTCTAAAGAAACATGAAATTAAGAAAATGTAGTCTCTTTCAGAAGAACAGAATGTCCTGATCTGGCTATGCCATATGGATGTCAGCTTTCATTTTTTTTAAACTAGGCAAGTCAGTTAAGAACAAATTCTTATTTACAATGATGGCCTACCCTGGGCCAATTGTGCGCCGCACTATGGGACTCCCAATAACGGCCAGTTGTGATTTGAACCCGGGGTGTCTGTAGTGACACCTCAAGCACTGAGATACAGTGCCTTAGACCGCTGCGCCACTCCGGACTCCACTAGGTCATTTAGCAGACAAGATTTGCTTAGAATTCCATGGCATTATTTTATATTGTTTTATAGTATGAAGAATACAATTAAAAAATGTGAATAAAATAGAAAGGATATTTTCTCCAAACGATTTGAGGGAGTGCGCACATGCGGCTATTCTGTGTTGACCGGTTAACAAAGAAATAAGTACAACTATGTGCTTAATTTAGCATTACTAATGTAACTTTAGTTGTTTTACAAACATTGGGCTAAAAGTTTTAATGTTTAATACATTGTAAGGCTGCATGATGCAACTCTAATGATGATTTGAAAACAGTTGCTCTGATTTGTTTTTGCACAGGCAATACACTTTGTCAGTCTCTCATTCACAATTTGAGAAGCACTTGATAATGCCTCAAATTTCCCGGCGGCATCCCCTTTGTGTGGCCATAATGCACCCTAACAAACCCATGCCTTTTGCAGCCCTTCTCCCTGAGTGCTGCCTGCTCAGAGGCACTTCTCACTCACACCTCTCTCCATCATGTGATCTGGTCTTTCTCACAGGCTACAAGTGAAGACAGACATATCCGGACGCAACTGTGAGCTTCCTTATCCAATTCCGAGGTGCATATTGAAGATATTGGAAGAACTGTCCACGTTTACTTTTTGTCAGCCAACAAGATGAGTAGGCCTAACAAACAGCAAAAGCACTAGCATATGTCAAGTTACTATCCCCATAGTACAAAAGTTGTCCTATTATGTTCTGTGCGAGAAATAAATATTCCAAACAGTCTGGGACAGCTGTGGGATGCGATTAGATCCCAAATGAATACAACCACTAGCATCAACAAAATGTTTTTTATCTGAGGCTTACACAACAGATCAGAACGTTTAGCTTAAAATGTTGACAAACTATTTGTCTATTTCTTCCCATTATAAGCGCAGCGATGCGTAGGTTATAAGCGTGAATGTTCCATTAGCGTGAAAACACCACTATCAAAACGGACCACAAACGTGATTATGCATGTAATGCTTTTATTATAAAGGTAAAAATCATGCTGAAAATGATCTTCCCCAAACTTGAAACTCACACGCTGCTCATGTACACCCCTTGTAAAGAAGATTAATGTGCTTCATTTTAAGAAGTTATTTGTCCACTTTAGTTGTGATACAAACCTTATCAAAACATATAGGCCTATGGGCTAGGCTGCATGAGGTGATGGCAGAGTGATTAGAGGGACAATGGAGTGCTGAGTACCAGGCAGTTAGCAAGTTTGGTAGGCTGCTAATGATCATCAGCAGCATCAGAGCTTGGAGAAGCCTAATTTCCATGACTAAACTGTCAATTTGTTACATGCTACATTTCATACTAACATCATGCTTACATTTGTGTTTGGAGCTCATTATCAGTTATAATGTTAGCCAGCTAAATGTGCATTACCTTTCGCTAAGATCTCGAGGGGCATCTAAACCCTGAACAATGCCTGATAGCTAGCTCTGTCTCCCAGGCTGTGTGCCACAGCCAATCGCATGCAAGCAACAACGCAGCTAACTTGGCTAGTCTTGTGAGTGAGCTAGCTAGCTAGTTGGCTAGGTAGTCTTGTTAGCTTTCATCCCACCTAGCACAACAAAATGTGGAAAAAGTTGAGGGGTGTTAATACTTTCTGAAGGCACTGTATGAGTCTGGAGATTATGTCTAAGGATAACCACACAAAATGTGGTGAATAAAGATGCTTCTGAAGCTTAGAAAAATGTGTTTGCTAGTGGGAAGAGTCTGACTTTCAGGGAAATGGCAGTTAAAGACAAGGACACTGACTTTTAAATACCGATTTAGACCCAATCACCATCTCTTCAAAGTAAGTTACTGCATATTGTTGCTGCGTATTATTCTTTATGAATTTGGCTTTTAAATTGTGTATTTCAATAGAGTGGGTATGATAAACTAACAAACACATGTATATGTATCATCTTTTTGACATTTTAATTTGTACTTTTTGAAAATACTAATGTTAATGGCCCAAAATACAAATGAATCACCAATCAGAGTTTAAAGTTACCACAACCATAAATTAACCCGGAGCTATTTTTAGTTTGTCCTGCACGAAGAAACAAAGAGTGAGAGAGACAAAAGAGAGAGCAAGACAGAGAAAGTGAGACAGGGGCAGACAGACAAAGACAGACAGAACACTTATTCAAACTCAGTCTTTGCATAGTGCACTGCGATTCCATTGTTGAAGCCACAGAATAATTTAAAACAAAAATCTGTTCACAGCAGTAGACTACCCAACAGTAGTCACTACTTACTGAGTTCACAACGGTTGCCGTAGTAACCAGGTAGACAGGTACACCTTCCAACAGTAGTCACTACTTACTGAGTTCACAACGGTTGCCGTAGTAACCAGGTAGACAGGTACACCTTCCAGTGACAGGGTGACACTGCTCATGGTCCCCAGAACACTGGCACATCTGGCTACAGTAAAGACCGAACACACCTGATGGACACGCTGCAGGAGACACAAGCATGTACAATAAAGACTGGAGGAGATGGACATAGAGGTACGCATGCGCGCACACGCATGCACACGCATGCACTACAACACTCAACATGGTGTATGTATGCTTGTACATGGATTTCCACACCCAATCTCTGTTGCAGACATAATATCACTCTCAGACAATGCAGTAGTTCACAGACTCAGATACTCACACAAGGGAAGATAAATCTATGAAACAAACATGTTTTTTCTCTCCCTCTCTCTCCGCTGAAACCACAGCACTTACTGAGGCAGCGTGTAGGACAGATAAGAAACCACTCCAGACTAAAGAGGCAATTACAGCGCTGTCATTATGCATGTCTGCCTTCCAAATGCCCTTATCCACCCAGGAGACAAAAACAATGTCTCTTGTTTTACTTGGCAACCCGAGTGTAATGTTTATCAGATGTCTGCTGAGTGTGTGAGGGGGAGGGGGGAGAGGAGAGGCGGGATGGTGTGGGGTGTGTGTGTTTTAAAGAGAGGGTGGTACGTGATAGTGATGTGCTCTTACTCTCCTCACAGCCGTTCCCAGTGAGACCAGCAGGGCAGCCACATGTCCCAGTAACGTGGTGGCAGGAAACCCCAGACTGACACTGACACCGCTGGGCACAGGAAGCACCGTAGACCCCAGGCAGGCAGGCTGGGGCACATCAGACACACATTCATAACTAACTAAGGTATATTCACTTTAAACAGTGAATAGTTTATGTGTACAACTGTCTTGTTTAAATAAAGATGAACCCTCCTTATAATGACAATTCGTGATTTAACCACAAACTGAATGTATCTATCTCAGTCCCAGGTATGCATTCAAATAAAACGGATGGATTTGAAAAAGTAACGGAACATTTTTCTCTACGGTAATTGACCTCTCATAGTAAAACAAAATAATGCATGACTTGATGTGTTGTTTCCAAAGTGGCCCTTTCTGGCCCCTGTCCAAGTCACACTCACGTTTGTCACATCGGGCCTCTCTCCATCCTGGGTGACATTCACACCTGCCCGTCACATGGTGGCAGCTTGTCCCGTGGTCGCACTGACACCTCTGCTCACACCCTTTTCCATGGAGACCGCCTGGGCACGCTGCAGCACAGACACATGGGTGGTGTTCAGTAGGGCACAACGTAGCAATATGTTTTAGAAATGGTCTGAAAACGAAAATCGGCATTCTTATTGGACAAGTACAGGTAGGACTTTTCCATTTGATTATGTTTCAAAACGTTTTCTCCCTTCAGAACATGACCCAATTGAGGAAAGAGGCATTTCAGTATATCTCAATAGTCATTAGTGGCTTTCTTTCCTCAACTCCTTTCCTTCATCAACACTGATCTGCAAGAACAGGGTAGCAAAAAACATATCTCTACATTGGCTTCTGACAGATTGCTTTCACCGATCCAAAGAGATGAGGTAGGGACCCAGTCTAAACTATTGGGATGCATCCCTTGCATTTGGAAGCAGTGATGTCACAGGTCACCTGTCTGACAGTGCTCTCCAGTCCAGCCAGGGGGACAGCTACACCCCCCAGTCACTCTGTCACATGTCCCTCCATTCTGACAGCTGCAGGTTTGTGTGCACCCCTCTCCATAGTGCCCCTCCCCACAGTCTAGGAGAGGCAGAGAACAGAGGCCTCAGATCACACAATATATCCACCACACAATGAGCTGAATCCTAACCAGGAAACCATGTTCCTGACTCTGGCTTTCTAGTAAATCATGCAATGATGTCAATGGGAGTTTTGCACAGTAATTCGATCCCAGGTTAGATTTGGACCAAGGTGAGAACAGCTATGAATGCCCTCACTCCTCTGGTTGATCTGACCTCCAGGGACAGAGGGGGGGACTCACCCAGCTCGCAGGCTGCTCCGGTCCACCCTCTGGGGCAGGAACACTGGCCAGTCACCCTGTCACAGAAGCCTCCATGCTGGCACAGACACAGCTGGGAACAGTCCTCTCCATACCTCCCAGCAGAACAGGCTGAACACAGTAACACACGCAGACAGAAGTTTAATAAGTGGATGTCATTGTTCAATACGATTCAGACATATAGAAATTATGATTCGGATTCAGTTAGGCTGCACTGAGTTTGTTCTAAAACAACTTACACCGACCAAACACACATACAATAAACAGTGTATTCATACACTCACCAACTGTTGTGATATTTCATCGTAATTGGAATAAAATCGATAATAAT
The DNA here is from genome assembly GCF_034236695.1 of Oncorhynchus nerka. NCBI lineage: Eukaryota > Metazoa > Chordata > Actinopteri > Salmoniformes > Salmonidae > Oncorhynchus > Oncorhynchus nerka. Next base: position 42,464,206 of record NC_088406.1, read on the forward strand.
CACCCATCACTGTTTTCGGGAATGTTTTACGTAAAGATATTCTGGTAGAAGATTGATTTCAGTTCCATGCAGAGCTCCTTATGTCCTGGGTTAGGTTAAGGTTAGTTTAAGGTCAGACTGGGCCCTATACTGGGTTGACCGATGAGCCACTCACCCTCTTGGCATCTGGCTCCGGCCCATCCGGCTCCACAGCTGCAGCGGCCGCTGACGTGGTCACAGGTGGCCCCGTTCTGACACTCACAGCTCCGGCTGCAGTTCTTCCCAAAACCACCCTCAGGGCAGGCTGCCTCCCACACAGGACAGGATACACAGTCATATAGTTAAATACAAGTCAGCATTTTATAGCACTCATCATGAAGTGGTCTGCTCGACACAAATATATAAATGTAGGATCTTAATTTGAGCAAGATTGCTACAGGAGGAAAATAATCTTTCAGCAACTGGAAATGTGAATTATTATGTGGATTATAATTAATGGACATTTTTGTAGGAGATGATACATTCTTCATAAGGGAATGTCAAGTCTGAAATTACAAACTTCAGAAGCCTTTTAAAACTTCAAACACACTACAAGTTTAAATATACTGCATTGCAGGAATGTAATCCTGCAACATGGTGATCAGATTTATGTAACGGGAAATGATGTGGTTTAGCCAATTCCTTTTGTCATTCATTGTCTAACATATACATAAGAATGAAAAGGGACACGATGGAGCGGTTGACTAAAGCACAAACATGCCTGCTCTATGGAGAGATATGGCTTGAATGTACTTGCCTTGTATTTCTTGCTTGAGATATGGCCAATATATATTTTCGCGTTTGCATAGATCACATTTACTTTACCTATCTGAACTAGTCACTAATGATCGATGTCTGAAATGAAATTACAATAAGTCACGCAAGTGGGCTGACTCTTGGCTTTGGGTCACCAAGACCACAAAACATGCTTTGGGGAGACCAGGCCCTCTCGAATAAGACTTGAGAATGACATAGTCTGATCTTTAAGAGAGTATTTCACTAGATCCATTAAAACGTCATGAAGACTTTGTGGAGCAGCGGATGGAGACTTTGCATGAGAGTACCGAGGGTAAAACTGATGCTCCTAAAAGAGCTTTGCCAAGTAACTCCTTTAAATGCATTGCTATAAACACGTGGATGCATTTATCCAGAATCTGACCCAATTAACGGTGTACGCTGGAGGGGTATCCTATCAGCCCCCCTACATCCCTCCCACCCCTTACGCATCCCTAAAAAAGGAATTGGCAGGGTATCATTAAACAGATAATTGTTCTCGAACACATGGGACATGGTATTTAGGGTGAGAGGAGGCTGTGATGGACTGGTAGAGGCTCCCTCACACCCCGTTTTAATGATGTGGCTTCCATACCCAGAATGCAGTGTGGTCCCGACCAGCCAGGGGTGCAGAGGCAGGCTCCTGTGATGTGGTGGCAGCGGGCACCGTTCCTGCACTCGCACATCTGGCCACAGTCAAGACCGTAAAACCCGTCCGGGCACACTGCAAGCCAAGATAAAACACCCTCTGGTAAGGGCCTTCCAGCTTTACACACATACAGAGGGAAGGAAAAGGGTTAGGATGCCAACTCTCCCTCTCTCTCCTTCTGTGTCTTTCTCTGTCTCTTTCCCTCTCTCTTTCTCTCTCTGTCTGCTCTCTCATCTCTGTCTTACCACCTACCAAAAATACCATATCAAATTGCAGTACCCTGGTCTAGCTGTTCATTTGTGGAGCGTCTGCATTCGTTAAGTGAGCTCATGTCCCACATGTGAGGAGTGTCCGTGCCACATCAAAGCCTGCGGAAACACGGGGGCCCGGGCCGCCCCTCAGAGGGGGTGGGAGAGAGGGGCACACACACACACCAAGGACTGGTAATTAGAACACCTGCTGAGTCCACAGGCCTGTCGTCAAGGCCTAGGAACCCAGCCCCAAAACAAAGCCAGGTTACTGCGCACGCACACACAGTAGATAGTGCATAGACATACACGGTGGTGTAAAGTACTTAAGTAAAAATACTTTAACGTTTTTTGGGGATTCTGTACTTTTGTTTACTATTTCTGTTTTTGCCAACTATTACTTTTACTTCACATTCCTAAAGAAAATAATGTACTATTTAGTCCATACATTTTCCCTGACACCCAAAAGTACTAGTTACTTGTTGACAGGAAAATGGTCCAATTCACACACTTATCAAGAGAACATCCCTGGTCATCCCTACTGCCTCTGATCTTGCAGACTCAATAAACAAATGCTTTGTTTGTAAATTAATGTCTTAGTGTTGTAGCGTGCCCATGGCTATCCGAAAATAAACAAATTGTGCCGACTGGTTTGCATAGTGTAAGGAATTTGAAATTATGAATACTTTTACTTTTGATACATAAGTATATTTAAAACCAGATACTTTTAGACTTTTACTCAAGTATTTTACTGGGTGACTTTCACTTTTACTTGAATCGTTTCATTTAAAATATCTTTACTTTTACTCAAGTATGACAAATGGGTACTTTTTCCACCACTGCATATAGACACAATTCGGACACACACACACACACACACACACACACACACACACACACACACACACACACACACACAGTTCTGTTCCCACTGCTGGTGTTCAGCAATGACAGTGTCCTGGGTCTGTTTTCCATTCATTGAGAGAGAGAGCGGAGGGGGGGGCTGCTGATAGTTGAAAATGTCTTTGGAGTCAATGGACAACCACAGAGTTTAGTAAACACATTGTCTATGGCCCAGAACAGGTCCACCAGGGCTGTTATGGAAAAACCCTGTGTGGGGGGATGTAGAGGGGGCTTTTCCAATGTGCTGTAAACATTGCCTATAAGCTCAACTAAACCGTGAAACAGACAGGAATGCCCGTGTTTACTTTGCGATTCTCGTTGATTGCTCAATTTGTCACTGAAAAGTACAAGGATCACAGAGCAACAGCTCTAATGACAACACTTACTATCAGTTGGTATGTTAAGAGCAGTTACTACAACACAGGCACAGCATCATTTATGTCTTTGTTTGGGGAAAAGCTGCGATGACAACACTTACTATCAGTTGGTATGTTAAGAGCAGTTACTACAACACAGGCACAGCATCATTTATGTCTTTGTTTGGGGAAAAGCTGCGATGACAACACTTACTATCAGTTGGTATGTTAAGAGCAGTTACTACAACACAGGCACAGCATCATTTATGTCTTTGTTTGGGGAAAAGCTGCGATGACAACACTTACTATCAGTTTGTATGTTAAGAGCAGTTACTACAACACAGGCACAGCATCATTTATGTCTTTGTTTGGGGAAAAGCTGCGATGACAACACTTACTATCAGTTTGTATGTTAAGAGCAGTTACTACAACACAGGCACAGCATCATTTATGTCTTTGTTTAGATAAAAGCTGCGCTCGCTTGACTGCGTTTCTGATTGATTAACAGATGCAGTAGGACACACCTCCTTTCAGCCCTGGTGGTGTGTGGGGAAGCCTGGCACTGGCTGCTTCCCAGTCTGAACATATCCCTTGTTCCAATTGACCCAATGCCAAATAACCCCTCTCATTTACATAGAGTAATACTATTGTACCTAGCCTTCTATTGGGAAAAACACGAAGACAGAGTCTGACTTCTGGGCTCGCCGTGCGTTTTTTTCTTAGCCTGGTCCCAGATCTGTTTGTGCTGTCTTGCCGACACCTATGGCCATTGCCATGCTAAACATGACCAAAGCATAGGAGTAGTCAAGACCGTACAAATGGATCTGGGGATCATGCTACATTTTCCCACGCTGCCACAGTAATCTGCCTTTGTGGTGGTTCTACTATAAAGTTATACTGTCTCATTACAGCCTGAGCAGGGAAGATACTGCCATGGATCCATCTGTGGTGCTGTGTGTCTGTGTATCTGTGGTGCTGTGTGTCTGTGGTGCTGTGTATCTGTGGTGCGGTGTGCCTGTGGTGCTGTGTGTCTGTGGTGCTGTGTGTCTGTGGTGCTGTGTGTCTGTGGTGCGGTGTGCCTGTGGTGCGGTGTGTCTGTGGTGCTGTGTGTCTGTGGTGCGGTGTGCCTGTGGTGCGGTGTGCCTGTGGTGATGTGTGCCTGTGGTGCTGTGTGTCTGTGGTGCGGTGTGTCTGTGGTGATGTGTGCCTGTGGTGCTGTGTGTCTATGGTGCTGTGTGTCTGTGGTGCGGTGTGTCTGTGGTGATGTGTGCCTGTGGTGCTGTGTGTCTGTGGTACAGTGCTATTTTTTTTAGGTGCTGGAGCGCAAACTTTTTTTCCAATGATGTCTTAATTTCTCAATCAAAGTTTGTACGGGACAGATGTATTATATTTGTACCAACAGTTGCAACATCATTATATAATATCCATAAAATGCACCCTCCTCTAAAAGAATAAAAGCCTACCTAAAATAACACATTTCACTGCATCTATCTGGTGTACATGACATTCAAAAAATGTCTCATCTTACCTAGTTTCAAAATAGGCCATCACTGTCCATCGTGAATTATAATTATTCACGTTTTATCCGTGAAATGTCCAACCTTTTTTTAATTGAACCTTTATTTAACTAGGCAAACACCACAACATTGCATAAAGAGAGTCCTAAGAAAACAACACGACATGGCAGCAACACATGACAACACAGCATGGTAGCAACACAACATGACAACAACACGGTAACAACACAACATGGCAGCAGCACAAACATAGCAGCACAAACATTTGTCAGGCACAGCACAAAGGGCAAAAAGGTAGACAACAACAATACATCACGCGAAGCAGCCACAAGTGTCCGTAAGAGTGTCTATGATTGAGTCTTTGAATGTGGAGATAAAACTGTCCAGTTTCAGTTTGAGTGTTGTTTTTTTGCAGCTCGTTGCCAATCGTCTGCATGCCAATCATCTGACCTCAATCAGTTTTGTGGGAATATGCATTTAGATCTTCTTGAATGACTGTTTCTAAGTGAATTAGAGCCGATGGTGTTACAAACTATTAGCCTTTCTTGTATTTTGTTTCAATCAAAGCATATCCTACCTAGTGTTGCGCGCTGTTGACTTTTGGCTGCACTGGAACAAAAACTGAGACTATTCGGCTACAATGAGTATCCTAAAGTATCCTAAAGAAATGACTGAGGAGGTGCTTTTGGTGCAAACGTACTATAAGCCTACTACTATTCTATTCTATTTGTTTCTGTTTATTAAGAAAATGACCTATTCAGCATTAGGCCAGTGTGATCTGGCAAGACAGGCTACACTCGGACAGGGCGAGTTCACTAAGTGTGTCGTACATGAGCCCCGAGTCCATAGCGAACTGCTTGGAGAACAGCCGTTTTAGCAAAACACCTCATAGTTTTCTGTCTTTGTCTGTTCTTGTTAGGGAGTGAACTTGATGTATAATGAGGGTCACATGGATAAAATGGGACCTCTCTGAAATGAAAATGGATGGACCTCCCTTAAGCTAAATATATTTGACCTAAACCCTCCCTGAACACTTGAAGAAAAAAAACAAGTGACCCTCCCCTAAATCCAAAATAATAATTAAAACATAGTGGATAACAGAGAACATGCCTACCATTTACCCTCACTTCTTGGACAGACCAGAGCCTTAGATATGCAGTTTTAGAAACTGTTCTTTGTCCTGTAAGCATTACATGGCAACACAGGAATGTTTATAGCGCAGAGGGCCAGGAGGTTGTGGGTTCACAGACCACTTTGGACAAGAATAGGAGTGGAAAGATCTTTATAGTAAAAACATTGTATGATTCTGTCATTGTATTTTCAGGCCTGTGAAAAACAGCCTTTTATTAATATTATATGCAATTTGACATAATTTGACATATTGGCAGAATTTTTTATATAATTTTTTAATACCACACAAATGACAGGCTAAGAATGGACAGTGAGAGAGGCCTATGTGTTCATCTTATCATATTTCTCCAATGCCAAATCAGTGTGTTTTGTTTGCAATGAAACTGTCCCTGTTTGCAAATAATTAAATCTGAGACGTCATTAGGAGTCTGAGCATGGTACTTTCAAAAGTTAAGGCTACCTTCCAACCCCAGACAGAGTAGGCCTACCAACGCAGAAAACTGTACGTTTTAACTACTGGCTACTCTTCTTCCTTCCAACCCCAGACAGAGTAGGCCTACCAACGCAGAAAACTGTACGTTTTAACTACTGGCTACTCTTCTTCCTTCCAACCCCAGACAGAGTAGGCCTACCAACACAGAAAACTGTACGTTTTAACTACTGGCTACTCTTCTTCCGTGGCTTAACCCAACGAGAGAAGGTCACAAGTCTTTCCCTAAAAATCTGTCTGGGTTTAAACAGCTTCTATTGCACATAAAGTGAATAGCTTAATCAATTGATAATGACAGAATTAGATTACTTCCCAAGCAAAGTCCATTCGTTGTCCTCTTGGCTACAGAAGGTTGTAGCTCAGCCTCAGAATCTCAAAGAAACACAATAATAATATTCCCATATGCAACGGAGTCATGTCTTTTACCAGTATTTTACAGCTTGTTTCTAGCACAAAGCATTCCGGACCAAAGCCCTGTTATAGATCACTTTATATAATCAGATCTATTTCATTTTCTTCAAAATCGTAAGCTAACAAGGGGTAGGCCTGTGCTTTTTGCCATTTTCTAGAATATAAGGAAGGCCTATGGCATACCCTCTCAGACCCCCTCAATTCGAGTCTCGGCTTTAATTTAACAGCCCTTCACTGAGACGTAGAGGTAGGCTAGTTAAAGAGTGCATGGTGGGTGGAAGAATTGGCAGAGAAATCTATGGATATAGCAGCCTAAAGCCTCATTTCCTCTGTCAAACAGGTAGGCATACGTCTTATTTCTTAAATATGAATAAATAGGCTACAATACAAAGCCCTCTTGTTGTTAGTAAAGTCTAATTAAAATGATGGTTGAAATTAATGATGCCTTCTCAAATGTGCCTACTTTCAACACCATAAACTGTCAATTAATATTTTCTGGAATAATCAAAAAAACATTTTGGAAGAATTCTTTGACTCTCCTCCTGAACTGCCACTGTAGGCCCACACAGCACACCATTGGTCAGGCAGCACAACAAAAAGTTTGGATCAGCAAGAGCAGAGCAGACAGGGGCTCAAGGTTAGAATATCCATTGCAGTGTGTAATGCAGCCTAGTTTTATTTACACCATCCCAGCAGTGCAAAAGACTCAAGAAGGAAGTACATTTTCAGTGTACTGTTTCATTCTGTGATGGTGGTACAGTACTGGTTGTATTTGGTCAACATCTGGTCAGATGGCTCTATACCTTGAGCTGCTGGCAGAGATGCCAGACTGATGTCATGTTTGATGCCAGGGTGTGAGTTGATGTGGAGGTACATTTCACCATGACATCCACCACAGCCCATTTTGTCTGGCCAGCAGACCTCTAGTAATTTGGTAACCTCTGTAATCTTCAGGCAACACAGCTACAGGGTTATAGGGTTTTATAAACTGGGTGGTTCGAGTCCTGAATGCTGATTGGCTGACAGCTGTTGTATATCAGACCGTATATCACAGGTATGCCAAAACATGTATTTTCACGGCTCTAATTAAGTTGGTAAGCAGTTTATAATAGCAATATGGCACCTTGGGGGTTTGTGGTATATGGCCAATATACCACACCACCTCGTGACTTATTGCTTAAATCAGTTATCTTTATCAATTTACAAAATGCACTTAGTTTACATTGGAGACCAACCAAATCGTCAAATGATCTAAATGGGTTAATTAACTGTGTGCAATTTGAAGGGAGATTTTTTTTAAATTCTGAATTCTCATTTACATACACATTTAAAATATGTAGATAGATATTGGGATCCTGGTTTGAGGTTGCAAAACGGCAATGCCAATCCTTCTTTCCACCAGAAGAGGGCACTTGGTTTCCACTAAATCCCAGAGTGAAGTGTCATCTGATATTAGCCTGGTCTGTGCTGCTATTTCCACTGTGGATGCAAGGTTTAAGTTGTGTGCTGTGCCTGTTGTGCCTCTGTTTATTGTCAGTACTGGGAGTCCTCATACTCCACCAGCTAGTGTGCTGCTAGCTACATCGCTGATTAAATCAGCTCTTTAAAGGGGAAATCTGGGATTTGAAAAACAACAAACTGGCCCCACCACTTATTTTGGTAAACAACTGACCGATGGGGCTGGAAAAATGTAACCACTCGCAAATTCATGGATGTCAGGAATGGCCATCCATAGATCAAAATTATAGTTTTAACCATGCTTTGATATGTGGTATTACAAACAATGGAGTAAAAGAATCTTATATTGACAGTTGAACTAATAAGCTCATGATGCATTTAAAAGTTATATTCTTCAAGAATTAAAGGCTATATGTCATTCATTCAAAAGTTTAAAAAAAAATAATGATGTACCTATACCAATCCCTGATTACCCCTTTAAGGAAGTAATGAGGATCATTTCCAGATCCCTGCCTGTGTGTTAAAGCGCTGTGTCCTGTCAGCCTATAAACCAAGGCAGGAGACCACACAGCCAGACAGACATAGAGACATGGAAGGGGAGACTCTGGCCCTCGCTGCCTTGTAGAAATCACTTCTTGACTGCTCCTAAAGGAAGAGGCCCCTGTACAATATGGGGAAACTGGACACCTTATTTTAGGGTGGGGGGAGACTTTAGAAACAGAACAGTGAGTGAGTGAGTGAGTGAGTGAGTGAGTGAGTGAGTGAGTGAGTGAGTGAGTGAGTGAGTGAGTGAGTGAGTGAGTGAGTGAGTGAGTGAGTGAGTGAGAATATATATATTTTAGTTTCCATGGTCATTTCAATTAAGGCTGATTTTTTATTTATTTCACCTTTATTTAACCAGGTAGGCAAGTTGAGAACAAGTTCTCATTTACAATTGCGACCTGGCCAATGATGTCTATGATGTTGGAAACCATTGGCTTGTAATGGCTAGAAATGTTAAATCCTACAGGTCAGAAGGGTGTGTGTTAATGTATCTTATGATATAATGTGACATGACTGTGATTCACGCATGAAGCAGGCTATATTTTACACCACTGGTAACTTACATCTTACACCACACATTTACATTAGACCGTTTCAGCCGAAGCCTAATCAAAATCAAATCAATGAGTTAGTCATGCTTGAGACCAGCTACTCTGGAATATGCACATATAGTTGGTCTTGTTTTACTGTAATTGGACTATGTGTGTGAGAATCTGCACAGGGACCATCAGACATCCACCAGCGCCCTCCAGAGTCTAACACAGGACTTTTCGCTGGAAAAGTTACCTTGGTAGTTTAAAACTAAACCACGGTGAGTGGCTAAACAGATTCTAGAGAAAGGGAAAGGGGATACCTACACAAGGTAGTATGATGATCTAAAAACAAACGGTCAAACCTTAATCATTAAAGTAGTTATAACAGCTAGAATAACAACAATTTAGACCGATATAGGAGGAACCAATACAATAGTCAGTGGTGGAAAGTACTTTAAGTAGAAATATTTTAAAGTACTACATAAGTAGTTTTTTGGGGGTATCTGTACTTTACTATTTATATTTTTGACAACTTTTACTTTTACTTCACCACTTCACTACAGTTTCCAACATAGCAGCATCCACCTGTAGCACGTGCTCCAGCAGGTAAAGTTGAAGTCGGAAGTTTACATACACCTTAGCCAAATACATTTAAACTCAGTTTGTCACAATTCCTGACATTTAATGCTAGTAAAAATCCCTGTCTTAGGTCAGTTAGGATCACCACTTTATTTTAAGAATGTGAAATGTCAGAACAATAGTAGAGAATTATTTATTTCAGCTTTTATTTATTTCATCACATTCCCAGTTGGTCAGAAGTTTACATACACTCAATTAGTATTTGGTAGCATTGCCTTTAAATTGTTCAACTTGGGTCAAACGTTTTGGGTAGCCTTCCACAAGCTTCCCACAATAAGTTGGGTGAATTTTGGCCCATTCCTCCTGACAGAGCTGGTGTAACTGAGTCAGGTTTGTAGGCCTCCTTACTCGCACACGCTTTTTCGGTTCTGCCCACAGATGTTCTATAGGATTGAGGTCAGGGCTTTGTGATGGCCACTCCAATACCTTTACTTTGTTGTCCTTAAGCCATTTTCCCACAACTTTGGAAGTATGCTTGGGGTCATTGTCTATTTGGAAGACCCATTTGCGACCAAGCTTTAACTTCCTGACTGATGTCTTGAGATGTTGCTTCAATATATCCACATAATTTTCCATCCTCATGATGCCTTCTATTTTGTGAAGTACACCAGTCCCACCTGCAGCAAAGCAGCCCCACAACATGATGCTGCCACCCCGTGCTTCACAGATGGGATGGTGTTCTTCGGCTTGCAAGCCTCCCCCTTTTTCCTCCAAACATAACAATGGACATTATGGCCAAACAGTTATATTTTTGTTTCATCAGACCAAACGACATTTCTCCAAAAAGTAGGATCTTTGTCCCCATTTGCAGTTGCAAACCGTAGTCTGGCTTTTTTATGGCAGTTTTGGAGCCGTGGCTTCCATGATGAGCGGCCTTTCAGGTTATGTTGATATAGGACTCGTTTTACTCTGGATATAGATACTTTGGTACCTGTTTCCTCCAGCATCTTCACAAGGTTCTGTGCTGTTGTTCTGGGATTGATTTGCACTTTTCGCACCAAAGTACGTTAATCTCTAGGAGACAGAATGCGTCTCTTTCCTGAGCGGTATGACTGCTGCATGGTCCCATGGTGTTTATACATGCGTACTATTGTTTGTACAGATGAACGTGGTACCTTCAGTCATTTTGGAAATTGCTCTCATGGATGAACCAGACTTGTGGAGGTCTACAATTCTATTTCTGAGGTGATTGGCTGATTGGCTGATTTCATTAGATTTTCCCATGATGTCAAGCAAAGAGGCACTGAGTTTGAAGGTAGGCCTTGAAATACATCCACAGGTACACCTCCAATTGACTCAAATGATGTCAATTAGCCTATCAGAAGCTTCTAAAGCCATGACATCATTTTCTGGAATTTTCCAAGCTGTGTAAAGGCATAGTCAACTAAGTGTATGTAAACTTCTGACCCACTGGAATTGTGATATAATGAATTATAAGTGAAATAATCTGTCTGTAAACAATTGTTGGAAAAATTACTTGTCATGCACAAAGTAGTTGTCCTAACCGACTTGTCAAAACTATAGTTTGTTCACAAGGAATTTGTGGAGTGGTTGAAAAACTAGTTTTAATGACTCCAAACAAAGTATATGTAAACTTCCGACTTCAACTGTATGTCTCACTAGTCACCCCCAAAGACAATTCCTCCTTTGGCCGCCTTTCCTTCCAGTTCTCTGCTGCCAATGACTGGAACGAACTGCAAAAATCACTGAAGCTGGCGACTCATAACTCCCTCACTAGCTGTAAGCACCAGCTGTCAGAGCAGCTCACAGATCACTGCACCTGTACATAGCCCATCTGTAAATAGCCCATCCAACTACCTCATCCCCATACTGTATTTATTTATCTTGCTCCTTTGCACCCCAGTATCTCTACTTGCACATTCATCTTCTGCACATCAATCACTCCCATGTTTAATTGGTATATTGTAATTACTTCGCCACCGTGGCCTATTTATTGCCTTACCTCATTTGCACACAGTGTATATAGACTTTTTCTACTGTATTATTGACTGTATGTTTGTTTATCCCATGTGTAACTCTGTGTTGTTATACATGTCGAACTGCTATGCTTTATCTTGGCCAGGTCGCAGTTGTAAATAAGAACTTGTCCTCAACTAGCCTACCTGGTTAAATAAAGGTGTCCTCAACTAGCCTACCTGGTTAAATAAAGGTGTCCTCAACTAGCCTACCTGGTTAAATAAAGGTGTTCTCAACTAGCCTACCTGGTTAAATAAAGGTGTTCTCAACTAGCCTACCTGGTTAAATAAAGGTGTTCTCAACTAGCCTACCTGGTTAAATAAAGGTGTTCTCAACTAGCCTACCTGGTTAAATAAAGGTGTTCTCAACTAGCCTACCTGGTTAAATAAAGGTGTTCTCAACTAGCCTACCTGGTTAAATAAAGGTGTTCTCAACTAGCCTACCTGGTTAAATAAAGGTGTTCTCAACTAGCCTACCTGGTTAAATAAAGGTGTTCTCAACTAGCCTACCTGGTTAAATAAAGGTGAAATAAAAAATAAACATTCCAAATGAAAATAATGTACTTTTTACTCCATACATTTTCCCTGACACCCAAAAGTACTCGCTACATTGTGAATGCTTAGCAGGACAGGAAAATGGTCCAATTCACGCACTTATAAAGAGAACATCCTTGGTCATCCCTACTGCCTTTGATCTGGCAGACACACAAACACAAATGCTTTGTTTGTAAATTATGTCTGCGTGTTGGAGTGTGCCCCTGGCTATCCGTAAATAACAAAACCAAATGTGTGGTTTGCTTAATATACGCAATTTGAAATTATTTTCACTTTTACTTTTGATACTTAAGTATATTTAAAACCAAATACTTTTAGACTTTTACTCAAGTAGTATTTTACTGGGTGGCTTTCACTTTTACTTGAGTCATTTTCTATTAAGGAATCTTTACTTTTACTCAAGTATGACAATTGGGAACTATTTCCACCACTGACAAGTCCCACAACAGAAGTTTATTACTTACTCATATTTAATCGAAGCGCTTCAGACAGCTTGACACCAGATTCATTGTCAATCTCTCCTCCGTGTAGAGGTCTGTTGTATAGCTAGCTGTATATTGTTACACTAGTCACAAAACTGGGTGGTGGTTTGTGAATTCTGAGTGGTTTCTCTACTTGAACTTTCATTACTAGACCAATAGAAGAGACCATAAGTTATGCTTTATTTTACAGCATGGTATAAGTTCATTTAACAGACACGCTTATCCAGAGCGACTTACAGGCACAATTAGGGTTAAGCGCCATGCTCAAGGGCACATTGACAGATTTTTCCACCTCATCGGCTTGGGGATTTGAAGTAGCAGCCTTTCGGTTACTGGCCCAACACTCTTAACCGCTAGGCTACCTGTCACCCTATAAATGAAGGGTTTGATTTCAAAACGCGATATTTCAATTTTCAGAAATTCTTCTGAAGCAACTAGTTAATTAAAAACGCACCGTGAAAGAGAGAGCTATTATTTTTTAGTATTTTACCATGACATGGGCTAGTGAAAAGACAGGCATGATTTTGTTTTAAATATATTGTAAGGTTATTTTATTTTATTTTAGAGAGATAAAATTTGGTTAGTGACCGACGTTTTGGTTACTGGCCCAACACGCTAGGCTACCTAACTATTTGGTGACAATGGATTGTTTCTGGTACTTAGCTCAAATAATTCAGGTGTACAAAACTACACTTGTCTCAATGAATCTCAAAGAAACGGAAAAGTAATGAATATGCCATTTTTTTCACAAGTCTTACTTTTCTCACAGAAGCTTCCGGTCCATCCAGAGGAGCAGGTGCAGGCTCCACTCACATGGTCACACAGAGCCCCGTGCTGACACTGACAGTCCAGGGCACAGCCCAAACCATAGCTGCCCTCCACACACTCTGGGGGAACATGGTAGAGACACATGGACAACATCAGACAGAGATATCACTAGCCAGAATATATACACATTTGCTGCTGTGAGGACATGTTTTTTGTCACGGCAAATAATGGGATATTAACGTTTAATCCCTAATTTAGCTTGATTGATGGTTAGACTATTAGCTGGCCAAAAGTAAGCTACATGAAAAGTGCAATATTATTAATATAATCGTGTTTAGTGTGGGTTTTCAGTGAATTTATGTAAATCACAAAGCTCCTCTGCATTTCGTGTGGTACTGGAAAATTCTCAGCAACAAAAGAGTGATAAAATGAAGATCCTACATCTGTAGAGCACTTGCTTGAAACACAAGCATTTCGCTACACCTGCAATAACATCTGCTAAATGTGTGTGTGTGACCAATACCATTTGATTTGATCTGGTCCAAAGATGTGTTACAGTGTATTACCTAAAGATGGCAGTATTACCAAAGAAATGTCTTACTCTGTTCACAGTGGTCTCCAGTGAAGCCAGCCTCACACACACAGCGTCCAGTCACAGCATCACAACTCAGGGCTCGGTCTGCACACTGGCACCTGTTGGAGCACCCAGAGCCCCATGACCCCTCCTCACAGGCTGTGGAGACACACACACACACAGGTTGGTAAAGAAAACTACTGTGTGTGTGTGTGTGTGTGTGTGTGTGTGTGACTGACGTATCGGTGAGAGTCAGGGTGCTTACGCTTAGTGCAGACGTGTCCTGTTCGGCCTGGGGGACAGATGCAGTGTCCGGTGACATGGTCACAGCTGGCATCAGGGTGACAGACACAGGTGCTCACACAGCCTGGCCCATAGGACCCTGTTGGACACACTGTTGAGCAGAGGAATAGTCCGGGTGAAATATAACACAGTATTATCTTAAGGTCTTTCTCCCTCGCAGTCTCTTTCCTTTCGATCCTCACTTTAGCAAGACTGAAGGCTATCTCCGTTTATTTGTTTCCCTCACCAGTCTGGCAGAGTTGTCCTGTGTACCCAGGGTTGCAGTTACAGACTCCTGTCTGCTTGTTGCAGGAAGCTCCGTTATCACACGCTCTACATAGGAACTGGCACTTCAACCCCCATAATCCCTCTGGGCAGTCTACGGGGGAGGGAAAACTCAGGGCTATAGCTATTGACCAGTTTTGGTGGTCAGGCCATTTGGTCAGGATAAGCCCTAATTGAGTTGTATGACCATCAAGACCACATAGTTTAACTGACTTCAGGTCAAAGGTTTAATATAGATGAAGAGCAGGTCTGATTGGTGGACCGATGTCTTCCAATACTACAGTCGTGGCCAAAAGTTTTGAGAATGACACAAATATTAATTTTCGCAAAGTCTGCTGCCTCAGTTTGTATGATGGCAATTTGCATATACTCCAGAATGAAGAGTGATCAGATGAATTGCAATTAATTGCAGAGTCCCTCTTTGCCATGCAAATGAACTGAATCCCCCAAAATCATTTCCACTGCATTTCAGCCCTGCCACAAAAGGACCAGCTGACATCATGTCAGTGATTCTCTCGTTAACACAGGTGTGAGTGTTGACGAGGACAAGGCTGGAGATCACTTTGTCATGCTGATTGAGTTTGAATAACAGACTGGAAGCTTCAAAAAGAGGGTGGTGCTGGGAATCATTGTTCGTCCTCTGTCAACCATGGTTACCTGCAAGGGAACACGTGCCGACATCATTGCTTTGCACAGGGCTTCACAGGCAAGGATATTGCTGCCAGTAAGATTGCACCTAAATCAATCATTTATCAGATCATTAAGAACTTCAAGGAGAGCGGTTCAGATGTTGTGAAGAAGGCTTCAGGGCGCCCAAGAAAGTCCAGCAAGTGCCAGGACCGTCTCTTAAAGTTGATTCAGCTGCGGGATCGGGGCACCACCACTACAGAGCTTGCTCAGGAATGGCAGAAGGCAGGTGTGAGTGCATCTGCACGCATGCCAACAGTAAAGCATCCTGAGATCATTCATGTGTGGGGTTGCTTCACAGCCAAGGGAGTGGGCTCACTCACAATTTTGCCTAAGAACACAGCCATGAATAAAGAATGGTACCAACACATCCTCCGAGAGCAACTTCTGCCAACCATCCAGGAACAGTTTGGTACGAACAATGCCTTTTCCAGCACTTTTGCCATAAGGCAAGTGATAACTAAGTAGCTCGGGGAACATAACATAGACATTTTGGGTCCATGGCCAGGTAACTCCCCAGACCTTAATCTCATTGAGAACTTGTGGTTAATCCTCAAGAGGCGGGTGGACAAACAAAAACACACAAATTCTGACAAACTCCAAGCATTGATTATGCAAGAATGAGCTGCCATCAGTCAGGATGTGGCCCAGAAGTTAATTGACAGCATGCCAGGGCAGATTGCAGAGGTCTTGAAAAAGAAGGGTCAACACTGCAAATATCGACTCTGCATCAACTTCATGTAATTGTCAATAAAAGCCTTTAACACTTATGAAATGCTTGGAATTATACTTCAGTATTTCATAGTAACATCTGACAAAAATATCTAAAGACACTGAAGCAGCAAACTTTGTGAAAATTAATATTTGTGTCATTCTCAAAACTTTTGGCCACAACTGCACTGTACTGTTTGAATGTAGATTCCCAGATTTGAAAAACAGTGAGGGACAATATGGAAGAAACGGTATGAGATTTAAGTGAAATATAAATACAGTATGATAATGAGTAATAATACATTTGAACAGTAATACAGGTATGAAATAATGAGTTATGAAGCATTCTAACTACCTTGTTGACAGGCCTTTCCTGTCTTCCCAACAGGGCAGATACACTCTCCTGTCATGGGGTCACAGGGTTCTCCTCCACACACACACGTCCGGAGGCAGTTCTCCCCGAACTGACCAGCACTGCAGGCTACATACAGATACACAGAGGACGGAATGATGGAGGGAGAGAGAAACAGAGAGAAAGGGTTACACAAACCTTTTTTCATTTCCTGTGTATCTCCCTCACTGGGATCGTGTGCAGTAGCAAGGTGAGCTCAAAGTGAACTGATGTTGCATGGCCCACTTCTCACAACCTCACGTCAATTCAAAGCGAAACAAAACCCTAAAGAGATGGATGATTTGTTTGCTTTAATAAAGGGACCCTCCTGGAGGTCTGAACGATGCATTAGGTCTAAAATAACCCGTCCATCTTATCTTGGCCAGTCTGTAGGGCAGTGGTTCTTAACCTGGGTTCGATCGAACCCCAGGGGTTCGGTGAGTCAGTCTCAGGGGTTCGGCGGAGGTCAAGACACACATCCGACTCATATGATTTGTGATGACACGCCCTGCTTGGCCATCATTGGCTGCAGGTGATCACGCTACAACGCTTGGCCTATCTGTGCTGCAGGGAATTTGGTGTGCCCAGTAGTCTACTTGTGACTGTCGTGATGGTATGTCTTGAGATTTCTTTCTTAATATTTGAATCCCTTCATACTTACTATGTCGAGCAAAAAAAGAAAGTGGTCGGACGAATATGTACAATATGGATTCACATGTATAACGGAACGTGATGGGAGTCAGCGTCCTAACTGCATGATTTGCAATGCCAAGTTGAGTAATTCTAGTCTAGCACCGGCAAAACTAAGAACACTTCCTTAAGCTGCATGGAGATGGAAAATACAAGAACACAACGCTCGCTGAATTCAAGGTGAAGAGAGCCAGATTCGATGTAAAAGCTACTCTGCCTGTTCTCGGCTTTGTACCCATCAACAAACTGATCCTCACAGCATCGTACGAAGTTGCTTACCTGATCGCAAAGCAGGGCAAACCACACACCATTGGTGAAACACTGTGTTGAAAATGGTGAATATCATGCTGGGAAAAGAGGCTTAAGTTATCCCAAATTCCACTTTCAAATGACACCATCAGCGACAGAATAGAGGACATGAGCAAAGACATCTTGGCTCAAGTAGTTGCAGATCTGATTTCAAGCCCGGCAAAATTCAGCCTTCAACTCGACGAGACCACAGACGTTTCCAATCTAAGCCAGCTTGCTCTATTCGTGCGCTATGTGAAAGACGACGTGATAAAGGAAGATTTTTTCATTTTGTACGCCTCTTACAACAACAACTAAGGCAGCCGATGTGAAGAAACTGGTGGATGACTTCTTCAAAGACAACAATCTTTCGTGGGATATGGTTTCTGCAGTTTGTTCGGACGGAGCTCCAGTCATGCTGGGAAGAAAGTCTGGTTTTGGTGCGCTAGTGAAAGCCGATGCACCACACATCATTATTACGCATTGTATTCAGCACAGGCATGCGTTGGCAACAAAAACCTTGCCTCCAAAACTGGCAGAAGTATTAAATATTGTAGTGGAATGTGTGAACTATGTGCCAACTAGTGCTCTGAGGCACCGCATCTTCAGTGAGCTGTGTAAAGAAATGGGCTCTGAATTCGAGGTACTTCTGTACCATTCTAACGTTCGGTGGTTATCCCGGGGACAGGTGCTGAATCGTGTTTTTGCCGTGCGTGTGGAATTAGCCCTGTTTTTGCAAAAGCACCAACATTGTCATGCAGATTGCTACAAAAATTAGTTCATTCTCATTTTAGCGTACATGGCTGATATCTTCGCAGCTCTCAATCATCTCAATAAAAGATGCAGGGCGGTGGAGTCAACATCATCGAAGCGGAGGAAAACCTGAAGGCTTTTCAAAAAAAGCTACCGTTATGGAAACGACGAACAGAGAACGATAACTTCGCAAACTTTCCCCTGCTGGACGGCTGTGTAAGTAAGATCGAAGATGTATCTGGAATCGGAGACATTTCTGTACCTGCGGAACTGAAGCAAGCAATTGTCACACACTTAGATGAGCTTCCAAAGTCTCTCGACGGATACTTCCCTACAAGAGAATCATATCCAGCATGGGTGAGACAGCCGTTCACGTTTAGTGTTGAGACAACAGATGTCAATGATGAATAGCTCAATGAAATCATTGAAATTCAGCAGAGCCAGGTTCAACAGCAACTCTTCAGAACAACAACGCTTTCAACATTTTGGTGTCAACAAATGGTAACGTACCCTGTTATTGCTAAGAAAGCTCTTGAGAATTTCATACCGTTTGTTACAACATATCTTTGCGAGCAATCCTTTTCGAGGATGCTGGACATAAAAACGAAGAAAAGGAACAGACTTTGTTGCGAAAATGACATGAGAGTGGCACTTGCCATGGTGAAGCCGCACATTTCTGAACTGGTCTCTGAAAGGCAACAGCAGAAGTCACACTGATTTGCAGTAAATATTCATTATTATGTTTTTGTTTTTGTGTGAAAATCATGTTTTGATGATTTTGTTCTTTGAACACAGTGATGTTGACGCACGGATCATTTTGTGCACCAGTAAAATATATACCTATGTTTTGAATTTGAAAAAAATCATAATTTATTTTTCCAATTAAGGGTTCGGTGAATGCGCATATGAAACTGGTGGGGTTCAGTACCTCCAACAAGGTTAAGAACCACTGCTGTAGGGAGACCGAGTTATGATTTAAACAGCGCTCCTGAACGTTCTTTAATATCTCTGGAGCAAAGGAGAGACGAAACCCACTGAAACGGTTCACTGGTCTGTAGAGCAAGCTGCCAGAAGAGGAACACAATTGAAACCTTTTGAGCAAACTAATACACACACACACACATGTACGTACAAGCACGCAGGCACTCACACACTCACACACCCATTAATATTTCCACATGCATGAGGGAACAATACAAAAGCGCTCTCTCAGAATGAAAGGTCAGGAGTTGTTCCTGAACGGACCGGGAAACACTCCTGTCCCTAGGTACATGCATTGTGGTTGGGGAGTCTCCTCCACAGGGGGATTGGCTCACCCAGCTGACACAAGTTCCCATGGAGCCCTGCAGGACACCTCCGGGCGCACTCTCCACTCCTAGGGTCACAGGTCTCCCCAACTGTACAGTCACACTGCTGCCAACAGCCACTACCATAGAACCCTGGATCACACTCTGGAGAGGCACACACACACACACACACACACACACACACACACACACACACACACACACAGGGGAGGAGCTTCACTATCATCCAGACAACCATGTAAGTTTTATTTTTCAATAACCTCAATATCCGTGTACTGTATTGTCTGAGCCAGAACAGCTTACCTTGCTGACACTGCGTGCCATGGTGGCCAGGTTTGCACAGACAGGTCCCGTTCTTGGGATGGCAGCCAAGGGAATGTTCCAGATCACAGTCACACTCCTCAGAGCAGGCAACACCGTGAGTCCACCTGGGACAAGCTGGAGAAGAGAAGGTACACTCACTACAACTCTAGGATCAGGGATCAAGCTACGGAAAGGGAATCGACATCATTTTCTTCATCTATCACTACTGCAGTGTTCCTAAAATCTGGTCCAAGAGACACACTTAGGCAGTGCAGGATTTTGTTCCAGACCAGTACTAAGACACCTGATTCAACTGAACAGGTGGTTGATGTTCAGTTTATTAGTTGAATCAAGCTAGGACAAAAGCTTCAAGATGTCAGCTGAAGAACACTGCTCTACTACATTACGATGTCAGTCATGGTGGCTGCTGGGTACTGTAGTCTAGAGGATATGGGTACTCACGCAGGTGGCAGAAGCGCCCGTACAGCCCTGGGGCACACAGGCAGGCTCCATAGAGACGGTGGCAGCGCCCGTTGTTGGGGCAGTTACACCTCCGCCTACAGTGTTTCCCAAAGTATCCTTGTGGGCAACCTGTCAACAGTTGCACATGTGGTTAGACCATATTTTGCCCTTCCAGCATGTAGCTTGGTCCCCAATCTGTTTGTGATGTCTTGCAAACTCCTATGGTCATTGTCACATTGACGAGACAGCACAAACGGATCTGGCACCAGGCTATGTCTACAGGGCAGAGCCAGTGCCTAACCTTATGGGTGATGAAATGAACAGGGTTAGCTAAATAGGGTTAGCCACTTAAGGCAAGGTGACTGGTCTGTGTCTGGACTTGGACGTGGTGGAGCTGTGACATGGAGTGACATAAAACCATGCAGTGGGGAGGAGGGGAGAGGAGTGGTGGGCAACTGAAGGGCCAGTAACAAGGAAGAAAATGTGCTGTGTTTGAACCCCTGTGGGGGAGCAGTCGGCTGAGTGCTGGGGAGTGTGTGTGTGTGTGTGTGTGTGTGTGTGTGTGTGTCAGTCCCTACCGTCCTCACAGAGCTGGCCCTGCACCCCCGGTGGGCAAACACACCTCCCGGTTACTGGTTCACAGGAGCCCCCGTTCTGGCAACGACATAGGCTGTTACAGGCCTGTCCATAGGTCCCCACTGGACAAGCTGGGAGAGAGAGAGAGAGAGGGTGGGTGGGGGTGAGCAAGAGAGAGATTTGAGAGAGAGAGATTGATAGTGAGAGACATTCTAACGCTTTACTTTTCTATTATCTTCTCCACATGAGGGTCTTAGCTTTTTGCGTTTCCCACATTAATCCAACACGGCTTGTGTAGCAATTACCACACACAACCCAGCTGGACCTTCTAAATAGGTTCAGTCAAAGCCAGTCAACATTCCATGTCACACCTCTTGTGCACAACTATTTTATGAATCTCTGAGGGAAAATGTGTTAGTTAGCAATTAGTCATGTTTTTAGCCACATGGTTAATGTGGCAACTAGACAAGAGCAAAATCAGTACAGAAAACGCAATAGTTTTGGTATAAAGATCTTTACCTTAATTCTATTGCTCTCTGGTTGCACTGTATCCAGACATACACAGCACTGCCTTCCCATATCTAACAAATGTTGTCATACAAAATGCAATAGCATGTCTATATACAGTGTCTTCGGAAAGTATTCAGACCCCTTGACTTTTCCCACATTTTGTTAGGTTACAGCCTTATTCTAAAATGGATTAAATTGTATTTTTTTCCTTCTCAATCTACACACAATACCCCATAATGACAAAGCAAAAACAGATTTTAAAAAATGTTTGTTAATAAATAAAAAATTTAAAACAGAAATATCACATTTACATAAGTATTCAGACCCTTTACTCTATGCTTTGTTGAAGCACTCTTTGTTGAAGCACCTTTGGCAGTGATTACAGCTTCAAGTCTTCTTGGGTATACAAGCTTGGCACACCTGTATTTGGGGAGTTTCTCCCATTCTTCTCTGCAGATCCTCTCAAGCTCTGTCAGGTTGGATGGGGAGTGTTGCTGAACAGGTATTTTCAGGTCTCTCCAGAGATGTTCGATCGGGTTCAATTCCGGGCTCTGACTGAGCCACTCAAGGACATTCAGAGACTTGTCCCGAAGCCACTCCTGCATTGTCTTGGCTGTGTGCTTAGGGTTGTTGTCTTGTTGGAAGGTGAACCTTTGCCCCAGTCTGAAGTCCTGGGTGCTCTGGAGCAGGTTTTCATCAAGAATCTCTCTGTACTTTGCTCCGTTCATCTTTGCCTCAATTCTGACAAGTCTCCCAGTCCCTGCACTGAAAAACATCCCCACAGCATGATGCTGC
Organism: Oncorhynchus nerka; assembly: GCF_034236695.1. Taxonomy (NCBI): domain Eukaryota; kingdom Metazoa; phylum Chordata; class Actinopteri; order Salmoniformes; family Salmonidae; genus Oncorhynchus; species Oncorhynchus nerka. The sequence continues at coordinate 42,486,271 of NC_088406.1, forward strand.
CACCACCATGCTTCACCGTAGGGATGGTTTCCTCCAGACATGACGCTTAGCATTTAGGCCAAAGAGTTCAATCTTGGTTTCATCAGACCAGAGAATATTCTTTCTCATGGTCGGAGAGTCTTTAAGCGCCTTTTGACAAACTCCAAGCGGGTTGTCATGTGCCTTTTACGGAGGAGTGGCTTCAGTCTGGCCACTCTACCATAAAGGCTTGATTGGTGGAGTGCTGCAGAGATGGTTGTCCTTCTGGAAGGTTCTCCCATCTCCCAAGAGGAACTTCACCTCCCTGACCAAGGCCCTTCTCTCCCAAATGCTCAGTTTGTCCAGGCGGCCAGCTCTAGGAAGATTCTTTGTAGTTCCAAACTTCTTCCATTTAAGAATGATGGAGGCCACTGTGTTCTTGGCGACCTTCAATGCTGCCGAAATGTTTTGGTACCCTTCCCCAGACCTGTGCCCCAACACAATCCTGTCTCTGAGCTGTACGACCCCATGGCTTGGTTTTTGCTCTGACATGCACTGTCAACTGTGGAACCTTCTATAGACAGGTGTGTGCCTTTCCAAATCCTGTCCAATCAACTGAATTTAACACAGTTTTAGAAGGATCTCAAGGATGATCAATGGAAACAGTATGCACCTGAGCTCAATTTCAAGTCTCATAGCAAAGCATCTGAATATTTATGTAAATAAAGGTATTTCTGTATTTGCAAAAAAATCTAAAAACCTGTTTTCACTTTGTCATTCACCTTTTTTTTTTATAAACCATTTTATAATAAGCCTGTAACGTAACAAGATGTAGAAAAAGTTCATAGGTCTGAATACTTTCCGAGTGTAGGTTATGAACACCTGCTCTTTCCATGACATAGGGAAGAGGATACCTAGTCGGTTGCACAACTGAATGCATTAAACCAAAATGTGTCTTCCAGATTTAACCCAACCCCTCTGAATCAGAGAGGTGCGAGCGGCTTCCATAATCACCGTCATCGGCACCCATGGAGCAGTTGTTGTTGGGGGTTAACTGCCTTGCTCGAGGACAGAACTGCAGATTTTTCCACCTTGCCGGCTCGGGAATTCGAACCAGCAACCTTTTGGTTACTTGCTCAACGCTCTGCCTCCCGCAGACTGACCAGGTAAATCCAGGTGAAAACTATGATCTCTTATTGATGTCACTTGTTACATTAAATCCACTTCAATCAGTGTAGATGAAGGAGAGGAGACAGGTTAAAGAGATATTTTAAGCTTTGAGACAATTCAGACATGGATTGTTTATGTGTGCCATTCAGAGGGTGAATGGGCAAGACGAAATATTTAAGTTCCTTTGAATCGGGTATGGTAGTAGGTGCCAGGTGTACTGGTTTGTGTCAAGAAATGCAATGCTGCACGCTCAACAGTTTCCTGTTGTAACGGTATTCGTCGTCTGAAGAAGAGGAATCATCGGACCAAAGCGCAGCGTGGTAAGTGTTCATGCTTTCTTTATTAAAACTGAACAACCGAAACAGTCCTGAAAGGTGCAAAACACTAAACAGAAATTAACTACCCACAAAACCCTGTGGGAAAAAGCTACCTAAGTATGGTTCCCAATCAGAGACAACGGTAGACAGCTGTCCCTGATTGAGAACCATAACCAGACAAAACAAAGAAATACAAAAACATAGAAAGAAGAACATAGAATGCCCACCAAAATCACACCCTGACCAAACAAATAACAATAGAGACATAAAAAGCTCTAAGGTCAGGGCGTGACACCTGTGTGTATAAAGAATGGTCCACCACCCAAAGGACATCCAGTCAACTTGACACAACTGTGGGAAGTATTGGAGTCAACATGAGCCAGCATCCCTGTGGAACGCTTTTGACACCTTGGAGAGTCCATGACCCGACAAATGGAGGCTATTCTGAGGGCAAAAGGAGTGGGGGGCTGCAACTCAAGGAAGGTGTTCTTAATATTTTGTATGCTCAGTGTATAATAACATTAAGGATGGAAACATTGTAGTTGTCTTCTTACCAAGCTAACAATGAAAACCTAATAAGATGACTAAAATGCCATTCTCTGCTACGTTTTCAATCTTCCCCACTGGTCAGGTAAAATGGATTCATCATAATGTAACTCTTCTTGGTGTGAATTTGAACACTAGTCCAAAGGAGGATGTTTAAATGTATAAAAATGACTATGGTTTTGGATTTATCCCCACATTCCACTCAGAATTATATCCCTGGTTCAGGTCAAGCCCAAAGACACTCAATAATTATGCTTGGTTGTGAAACAATGGCTTCTGGCCTCTTTCTAACAACCCTGGCCTGGGAGATGTATTCTGTTTGTTGTGGACTTGGCCTGTCTCCAGGCCAGATCTGGGTTCAAATACCTAACCCCGAGGACTAACCAACCAAATAACTGCCTGCTCAACAATAGACACTGAATAACACTGAAACTCTATGAAGTGATAGATGACTTCCAAGGGTTACAGTGATAATAAGAGAAGCTGGGGAGAGAAGAGGAGAGTGACTTACTCTCGTTGCAGATGACGCCAGTCCATCCAGGTGTACATTCACAGTGTTCTCTGTCCGCACCACACACTGCTCCGTTCTCACAGTCAGCACAGCTCACACCACAGTCATCCCCGAAGGAATCATCTAGACACACTGAGACACACACACCCACATAGTCCTGTAAAACCATGGCACGATTTACCGTTTCTGCCACATATGTCACATTGAGCATCAACCAGACATGTATGTAAGCACTGATTTGCTACCTATGTGGCTGACCAGGGTGAGTTCCCCTCTCTGTGCCTCTTCCTCCTGGTCTTCACCATAGGGTGAGTGCAGGGCTGCAGTGTACTGCAGGAGCTGAGGGGGCCGTCGGAACAGCAGATCTGGCAACCTGTGCACTTCCAGATCCTCATCTGCATCATCCTCCTCTTCATCGTCATCCAGGTCACTGTCGTACAGCGCTGCATTGGGACAGACAGACAGGTGGAGAGGAGACACTCAGAACACATTCACATTGATCACATTTACATTACATCTAACTATACTATACTGTATTATACTATACTACACTATCATTTACATTACATCTAATTATACTATACTGTATTATACTTTACTATCATTTACATTACATCTAACTATACTATACTGTATTATACTATACTACACTATCATTTACATTACATCTAATTATACTATACTGTATTATACTTTACTATCATTTACATTACATCTAACTATACTATACTGTTTTATACTATACTATCATTTAAATTGCATCTAACTATACTATACTGTATTATACTATACTATCATTTACATTAAATCTAACTATACTATACTGTTTTATACTATACTATAATTTACAATAACTATCTATACTATACTATCATTTACATTACATCTAACTATACTATACTGTATTATACTGTACTATACTATCATTTACATGGCATCTAACTATACTATACTGTATTATACTATACTATCATTTACATGACATCTAACTATACTATACTGTATTATACTATACTAAAATTGTACATTACATCTAACTATACTATACTGTATTATACTATACTATCATTTACATTACATTCATCTGAATACTTAAAGTGATTGCATCATTACTATAGTCTGCTGTTAGAAAACCTCACAAATGTCTCTCAGAGTTACGTTTACACGTTTAAAGACAATGTATACACATTCACTGTGAAATTACAGAATACTAAAGTATATAGTATAGTATAGTATAGCATAGCATAGCATAGTACAGTATAATATTATGATCAAATAGTACTCACGGATGCAGGATCTGTGGTCGTGGTCCAGACGGAAGCCCAGTCTGCAGAAACACTCGTAGGTCCCCAGGGTGTTCACACAGTAGTGTTCACAGACAGAACTCTCTGCCAGGCACTCATCAATGTCTGACAAGACCACAGAACAAAAGGAAGTACTTTGAAAATGAACACGGTTCTTTTCAAGTGTATTCTATTTCCATTATCAAAACTAGAACAATGAGTTTTTAGACACTGTCAATGCATAATCATCCCTGTCTTATAAAATACTGTAAACTCAATCCAGAGTCAATTTGGACCTAGATAATGAGTGGATAATGGTCAACGTATTGTCCTCTTACCATTGCAGCCACAGCCGTCTGGATGGAGCCTATAACCAGCCTGGCAGCTGCACTCATAGCCCCCTGGGTTATTCTTACAGAACTGACTGCAGCACGCCTCCTCACTCTCACACTCATCACTGTCTGGGGAGGTGCAACAAAAGATGATTGTTCATTTGGGCATGCAACGGAAAATATTTAAAGACATTTTGGAACGGAAATTGAAAAAGGGCATTTGAAGTCCTAATAATCCCTACCTGTTTCAGAAAAGGCCCATGTTTGATCAGGAGTTTTTCTTTACCTTCTGACCTGACCAGGAAAAACCTCAACAACAAAAAAAGGCTTCAACAATGATGACCCAACAGAGAGTACCTACCCACACAGGTCTTCCTGCCCTCAGCCAGTTGGTATCCTTGGTTACAGGAGCAGAGGGGTCCGTTGGTGGTGTGTTCACAGTGGTGGGAGCATCCTCCGTTGTTCTTCTCACAGCTGTCCACGATCTCCATCTCAATACCTGCAAATAGGAGGATACAACCAGTCAAGTGAAGGATGGCACCCAACAACAGTATCTGTTTGCAATAAACCAAAACATTAGCCATCACTCACACATTAGCTTCACAAGAACATACTACAATTAGGGTCAGATATTTTTCCTTATCATGTCACCTGACCAGGACTAACTACTCCTGACCTTTGTTATAAGCCTAAGACGAGGGACCAGACTTCTTCTTGGTCAGAAAAAAACAATTGGCCTCAACTATGTTGCTACGCACTTTGATTTTGCCTGCTTTAGTTGAATTTACTGATTGTAAAGTTGCTTTGGGTAAGAAGAGCATCTGCTAAATGACTCTAATGTAAATGATTATGTATACTCACGGTAGCACTGTTTTCCGTCAGCGCCCAGCTCAAAGCCAGGGTTACACACACAGCTGAAGGAGCCCCGGGTGTTGACACAGCGATGGGCACATATGGCCTGGCCTGAGCTGCACTCATCTATGTCTACAAAAGATAGCATGATATACTGTAAGTCAATAGGGCACAGTCCCATAGCACAGGTAGAGATTACATTACAGGGATCCGTGGAGTAATCATTTTTATTCATATGAGGCTATGAATGAGGTTCCGAGGGGGAAAAGTGCTTCTGGTTAAGAAATTGCCTTTCGTCATAGTAATGCTAGAGCACAGGCATGGTGGTGGGCTGCTCTCAGTGATTATGAAGCATACCGCAAACACACACACATGCGCACACACACAAAGGCACGCACACAAGCACGCACACACACACACACACACACACACACACACACACAGAATGTTGTGTTTAATGAAGTTGCCTGAACCCTATAGCCTTCTAGCCACCCCATGTTATAGTAGTATCATCCAGCCATAGCGTTAATCAGCTTAAGGCCCCACACACACAGTCATGGTACATACGGCCCCGGAGGGCCGGGTCATAGAGCCTCAGCTCTAATGGCCCCGGGACAAAGGCAACTCTCTGATGAATGCCACCTTTGTTTTGTCCAGGTGCACTGATTTTGGAGAATAACAAACGTTTACATTACCGGAGTCTCAGTTAAACCACCATTAAAACTCAATGTTCACATGTTGCTTTACACGAGTGTTGAAAAGTGAGAAAGTTCATGAGACGGATAGAGGTGATGGCTATGGTTTTTCCGTGACCAATGAGGGCTAGACTTGCTTTCTTAAGAGGATTCAGGGTGGTGGAGATTCATAGACAAGTTCGGAAAAGTCTCTTTCACTCTAGGACATTTCTGGGAAGGTTGTCTGCATGTAACAGTATTGAAATATGAGAACGTCTGTTTGTGTGTGTGTGTGTGTGTGTGTGTGTGTGTGTGTGTGTGTGTGTGTGTGTGTGTGTGTGTGTGTGTGTGTGTGTGTGCATTTCCAGACATACTTTCGGAAAGTATTCAGACCCTTTCACGTTACAGCCTTATTCGAAATGTCCTCATCAATCTACACATACAATACCCCATAATAACCAAAAAAACAGTTTTTTTTAAATGTTAACAAATTCATAACATTTATAATTTATAATATTAACGTAAGTATTCCAACCCTTTGCTATGAGACTTTGATCATCCTTAAGATGTTTCCACAACTTGACTGGAGTCCACCTGTGGTAAGTTCAATTGATTGGACATGATTTGGAAAGGCACACTTCTGTCTATATTAGGTTCCACAGTTGATAGTACATGTTGGAGCAAAGACCAAGCCATGAGGTCGAAGGAATTGTCCGTACAGCTCAGAGACAGGATTGTGTCGAAGCACAGATCTGGGGAAGGGTACCAAAAAATGTTGGCAGCATTGAAGGTCCCCAAGAACACAGTGGCCTCCATCATTCTTAAATGGAAGAAGTTTGGAACCACCAAGTCTCTTCCTAGAACTGGCTGCCCAGCCAAACTAAGCAATCAGGGGAGAAGGGCCTTGGTCAGGGAGGTGACAAAGAACCCATTGGTCACTCTGACAGAGCTCCAAAGATCCTTTTTGGAGATGGAAGAACTTTCCAGAAGGACAACCAACTTCGCAGCACTCCACCAATCAGGCTTATAATGTAGAGTGGCCAGACGGAAGCCACTCCTCAGTAAAAGGCACATACCGCCCGTTTGAAGTTTGCCCAAAGGCATCTAAAGGACTCAGACCATGAGAAACAAAATTCTCTGGTCTGATGAATGTCAAGCGTCATGTCAGGAGGAAACCAGGCACCACTCATCACCTTGCCAATACCATCCCTACGGTGAAGCATGGTGGTGGCTACATCATGATGTGGGATGTTTTTCAGCAGCAGTGACTGGGAGACTAGTTAGGATCAAGGGAAAGATGGACAGAGCAAAGTACAGAGAGTTCCTTGATGAAAACCTGCTCCAGAGTGCTCAGGAACTCAGACTGGGGACAAAGGTTCACCTTCCAACAGGACAACAACCCTAAGTACACAGCTAAGACAACGCAAGAGTCTCTGAATGTCCTTGAGTGGCCCAGCCAGAACCCGGACTTGAACCTGATCGAAAATCTCTGGAGAGACCTGAAATAGCTGTGCAGCAACGCTCCCCATCCAAACTGTCAGAGCTTGAGAAGATCTGCAGAGATGAATGGGAGAAACTCCCAAAATACAGGTGTGTCAAGCTTATAGCGTTATACCCAAGAAGACTTGAGACTTGAGGCTGCCAAAGGGGCTTCAACAAAGTACTGAGTTAAAGGGTCTGAATCTTATGTAAACGTGATCAAGTTTGCAAAAACATCTAAAAACCTGTTTTTGCTTTGCAATTATGGGGTATTGTGTTTAGATTGATGGGGGGGGAAACTATTTTAAATCTATTTTAGAATAAGGCTGCAATGTAACAAAATGTGGAAAATATGAATGGGTTTGAGTACTTTCCGATTGCACTGGCAAAAAAATGTAGCCTTTATTTATCTAGGCAAGTCAGTTTGGGAGGGGGAATAGTTTCAACTGTGTGTTGTTATTCTATTCTATTTGCCCCCCTAACTGGCTGATGTAATGGCAACAATGGTGTTCAGTATGGTCCTTCACCACTTCCACCGTGAGACTTGAGTCCAAGCCAGTGTCGTGTCTTTGGCTATGCCGGATTAAGTGATATGACATGAAATTCTATGAAATAATTTATATTACCTGACTAAGCTAATCGGATAAATGTAATTAACTAGAAAGTCAGAGCACCACAAAATAATGTTTATAGAGCTGTTATCTTCCAAATAATCTTAAAGACCTAGTCATCTTTAACATCAATAGCAGTCAATATTTAATCGTCACTTTATTTAATCTCATCTGAAAGTTGTGAATTCTTGGTTATCTTCACGAACCCTGGCTAACATGTTGAATCAGCTATACGAAGTTTGGTTTAATTATTTATTTACTAAATACCTAAATAATCACACAGAATTACATCTACACAGAATGGATCATACATTGATTACAAATGATGTCATAAAGGAAAACGTCCCTAGGGGATGGAACCGACATGATGGCTGGTTACACAAAGAAAGGGGGTTGGGTTTTGAATGAAAGAGCGGGAAGACTGAGTAACAAAGGGAGAAGCTATGCTGTCATAAATACAGTATCTTATGCATTCTAAATTGCCGCCCATTTGGAAAAGGAAAATGCAATAAATATTTACTCTGAGCTGCGCTTCGATCGATTGGTCGTAGATGGGAGGCCTGGTTGTCCTTTGAAGAATGTCTGGTGGTAGAATGGATACTTGGTAGTACCGTTATCGTGTGGTAAACAGATACTCTGTCCATCCTCTCCTAGCCCACGTCTACAATTGCTGCGCTAACGCAACGGCTAGCAGGTATCACTTCTTTAGTGAATAAGAGTTCAACGTTCATACCAAGTTTACATATTTTAAGCTCATGCTATATTCTGGCTGGTATAGTCGAAATTCATCCTTCCGGCGTTTAGGTCGTCCTTGAGACAGGAAGTTACATTTTCGTCAACGGGTTTATATAGTGGTGAAAGAAGGGCGTGTTTCATAGTTTACAACCCATGTCTGTTCACTTGGGCGGGGCCTCTGAGTGAGCAGAGTGGTGTTCTTCTGACAAACCGTCCTCTCATTAAGAAGCTAAAAATTACATTTAATCTTTTCACAAATAGTTTCATATTTAAACATTTAAATTGCACAACAATTCCACGCGAATCTGACAACTAGAATGTGTAGATTTTCCGAGATACAGTTTATGTCGTCCTATCATCAGTAATCATGTCTCAGATGCCAACTGAACTGACATCATATTCATTAAGTCCCAACCCATACTTTCAACTGGTTGGATTATCGAAATATGGTTCCGTTTCCCATCTTTTATGACGTCACCAGACTCTCTCTCAATGTTAACAAAGGCTTTACTAGAGTCAACTCTATAGAGTAGAGGGAGAGAAAAGGGGAAAGGTATTTATGGGGGTCATAAACCTCCCCCATCAGGCCAACGTCATGACACCAGCAACCTGTACACAGCATCCAGTCGAAGCTATCAACTGCCTTTTCTCTCATGTCTTTTCTCTCAAGAGTGCGACATGAGTCCCCGTAGAGTGAGCATGGAGAGAGATCCCGTCCAAACTTCTCTCATGCTGCTGGTGTACTGGTAGGAAAATGGACAAAGACATAATGTACTGTAAAGGACAGTGCCGACTACGGTGAGACATTATCAAGGGCCATATGTCATTGGGAGGACGAACTGAAACACTATATAAAAAAGAACATGAACAAATGACAGAAGAATGAGTCCCGGGAGGGAGGGGGGTCGTCAACCGTACCCAAATTGATTTAGGCTTCTCCAAAATGATTATTTTGGGATATCATGTTGTTTTTGGAGGTCTGCACACTGCGAAATGTATAGTAATTTAGACTAAGAATGCATTGGAATATCAATCTGTCATTACCACAAATGGGGGCTGTGATGATAATAGTTAACGCTAGAAATATCAGATGAAAATACTGTATGTAAATGTACATTCTGCCAGGATCGGTGTGTGCTAAATTGAGGGTCTTAAATTTAAGTGATAGAACCAACGTGAAGCACTAAGGGCTGTCATTCTAAATTTGGGTTGGATAATTTATCACAAGTTCTAATTATGATTTGGAAAGGTGAGGCTTCTAGAGACAGAGCTATGCCTCTAAAATGTGAGGAGAGCCACTAGATTGTAGCTTGGGCCATCCACTTTGGGCCATCCACCTTACCTCAATCTCATTCTTATCAATGTTGATCTGAAACTGTTAGAATTTGTGCTCTCTCTCTTTCCTGTGAAAGTCAATATGCATATGCCCTAAACCAAATTCAGGAGATCTCTAGAGATGTAGAGAAAATTGGCAACACTAAAACAATTGCATAAATAGGCTCTGCAACACAGAGGCAGGTCAAGGGGGCACTTGTGCAATCGTTGATGATGAATGTTGTACTTCTGTCCCAGATCACTCTTCTAATATGATTGATCTCGCGGAATACATTGCCACTGTTGCTAGGAATAATTCCCCACAACCAGAAGGACACTTGAAACTTGGTTGGAATCCCTGTTTGGAAGTTGAGGATCCCAAATTGCCAAATGGGCTGCAGCGTGTATTTTTTTCTTAGTTCTAAATTGTTATTTAACATGCTGTGTATGTGTGTGTATTTTTTATACATTCACTCCCGTTAATAGAAGTGTAACATTTTATTATGATAGTATTACCATACTAATTAGATTGTATAACCCAGAATGAAGGGTTTGAAATGATGAAGTGTCTGGTTTTATGTGTTGATTTCCCTTACTTTAATAGAAATAGGATACAGAAGTTAAAATCTAAAGCTTACTTTAAAATGTAATGATTATTAACACACATTAACACAAGATGATGGAATGTGATGGAACATTTTATATTGGTGCTTTTCCAATAAACAATTTCTGTGTTCATGCAAGTGACTGATCGAATTCTCACTATCAATATCTGCAATTTGGCAGTATGCCCAGACCCTTGTTTTGAGAGCGAAAGATATCTCAGTTTTGAGGTCTCAGCTTAGAGAGAAGAAGCCTCATGAGGTATTGGGGCGGCAGAGTAGCCTAGTGGTTAGAGCGTTGGACTAGTAACCGGAAGGTTGCGACTTCAAACCCCTGAGCTGACAAGTTACAAATCTGTCGTTCTGCCCCTAAACAGGCAGTTAACCCACTGTTCCCAGGCCGTCATTGAAAATAAGAATGTGTTCTTAACTGACTTGCCTGGTTAAATAAAGGTAAAAAAAAAAAAAAAAAAAAAAATTAATTGGTCTGTCACATGCATGACCCAGTATTGGTCAGTCACATGAATGAGGCAAATGTTGATGATTAACTGATTATGAATGATGAATAAGGGGTGGCAGGTAGCCTAGTGGTTAGAGTGCTGGGCCAGTAACCGAAAGGTTGCTGGATTGAATCCCTGAGCTGACAAGGTAAAAATCTGTCATTTTGCCCCGGTAGGCTATCATTGTAAATAATAAAATGTTCTTAACTGACTTGCCAAGTTGAACATTTTTTTTTTTTTAAATAAGCTCAATCATGGAAAAATAACTTGTCTGTATACAGTGGGGCAAAAAAGTATTTAGTCAGCCACCAATTGTGCAAGTTCTCCTACTTAAAAGGATGAGAAAGGCCTGTAATTTTCATCATAGGTACACTTCAACTATGACAGACAAAATGAGGGTAAAAAATCCAGAAAATCACATTGTAGGATTTTTAATGAATTTATTTGCAAATTATGGTGTAAAATAAGTATTTGTCAATAACAAGTTTATCTCAACACTTTGTTATATACCCTTTGTTGGCAATGACAGAGGTCAAACGTTTTCTATAAGTCTTCACAAGGTTTTCACACACTGTTGCTGGTATTTTGAAGTGTACCTATGATGAAAATTTATTTTTAAGTGGGAGAACTTGCACAATTGGTGGCTGACTAAATACTGTTTTGCCCCACTGTATAAGATAACTAATGGGACTGCCCCAGTGGAGCTCCTGACTGACATGTGCATTGAGTTGGTTTGAACCTCTCCAGCGCGCTGATAATAAACAATGATTGACTTCGAGTGTACCTGTGTAGAATTTCTATGACAGTAGTACTTTCAAGTATTTTTATTCAAGTACTTTACACCACTGGCTCTTACCCTCACAGCCCTGGCGGTCACCGGCCAGCGAGTACCCAGGTCTGCAGCTGCACTCTGCTCGACCATCCACAAAATGACACAGCTGGACACAGCCTGCACTCCTGTCCACACAGGGGTCCCTAACTGATAGACAGACAGACAGACAGACATGGGGCGGACAGTTTTACGTAGTCATATCCTGGTCACGCTATGACTGAAAACTGCCTCCTGTTCTTTATATGTAACTCTTTGCTCTCCATTCTAACATAAAGTGACTACTATTGTAAGCTGTAGGGAAGTCAGAGCACCATATCCAATCTAGTCAGGACTCACGCTCGCAGTGCTTCCCATCCCTCTTCAGTTGGTAGTTCCTACGACACTCGCACTTGTAGTGGTCGTTGTCCATGTCCACACACTTGTGTTCACAGCCGCCATTCTTCACTGAGCAGGAGTTCACAGCTTCATAGTTGGGACAGACAGACAGACAGACAGACAGACAGACAGACAGACAGACAGACAGACAGACAGACAGACAGACAGACAGACAGACAGACAGACAGACAGACAGACAGAATAATTGAACAACACAGGACTGACTGACAGACTAGAGAAAAACATATCTTCATGCTGTAGCAGTACATCTGTACTTTTGCTAATGTAGTCTTTGAAACGTGTGATTACAGGAAGCTCTCAAGACTGGAAATGGGATAATTAGAGGTTGCAGGTAATGAGTAACCGTGACTGAGACCTGAATATTGGAGTATTAGCTCTCAATGCCTAAATCAATGCCTAATCTTGAGTTGTGCGAACGACAGGGATCAATTCTGGTCTCACATGGTCATTACTCACCAATGCAGGTCCTTCCGTCAGTGTGCATGCGAAAGCCCTGACTGCACTCACAGTGGTAGGAGCCTGCCGTGTTCATACAGGTCTGCTGGCAGCCGCCATTCAGCTCCTCACACTCATTCACATCTACAGAGCAGACCGATGGACAGACAATCAAACCTGGGTTCAAAAAGTATTTTAAATTGAGCATTCACTTGAGCCTACCTTGAGTACCATATGGGCGGAGTTTGCACTTTTGATAGTATTCCATTGGTTCCCTTGAGCCAGGCAAGCAGAAAAAGGTATTCAAAATGATTTCACATACTATTTGAACCCAGGTCTGCAGACAATATTCTCAGACACTTGCTGCAGAACAAATCCATGTTGATAGGAGAAGGTTGTGCCAATGAATTCCCCGTATGGGCATTAATGAACAATGAGGTGTGTTGATGGCGTTTGAAGGAATGCTTTATAATGATGGAATACTACACAAACCTTTAGACAACATTTGTGACTTGAGCACTCTAACAGACATGAACCCACACAGACCACATTCATTAGGAGACTCATATGTGTGTTACAGTGTCTGCGTCATGAATGGCACAATATTAATTTTATAGTGCACTACTTTTGATGTGAGCCCTATGGGCCCTGGTCAAAAGTAGTGCACTAAATAGCGAATAGGATGCCGTTTGGGATGCAAAGTTTTCATGGGTGTTCCAGAGGAGAGCGTTAAAGGCCCAAGTTATCGGGATGCTTGTCATGACTCACGACCGTGTCAAACGTAGGAATGTGGTAAAAAGATTTCGGCACTCAAGTTCTCTTTTGTTTGACATCAAGCTCTGTGAAGCATACTTGGTCCCTGACGCAATAAGAAGGTTGGCTTGGTGATGGAAGTGATAACTTCACGAGAGACTGTTTTAAGAACACAATGTTTATGACCCCTTTATAGACGAACACACCATTTTGATACAATTAAATCATCCATTAATATGAAATCACCAATTGGGACACGCATTCTCTTTATCAGTGGAAGTTCTCGTACAGAGCTTTGCTGTTAACTGTAATGACTTGGAGTATGTTCTGACCACGTGACCGGATTAGAACAACCTCATGGGCTCTACTTATACCCCTATATTTGGAGTCCAGAGTTCTTCCTGGTCAGGAATTCCTCTGGCTCTAGTAATGACGATTCACCACTGATTCACCTCTTTCAACACAGGTTGTCCACTATGCAGCAGACCTGAGTGTTTAGGACCATTCCAGAACCATTCACATGTGATACATTAGGCACATGTTCCATGTTGTTCCATGTTGTTCCATGTTCCAGGGAGCAGAGGCATGATGAGGAGACAACATTGCTGAGTGCTTCTCCAAGGAAAGTCAACGTTTACTACCCATCTGGAGAACACATCAGAGTCGAGCTGTTTCAACTACTTCCTGGTTCCTGCTAATCCCTAGTCCATATGGGCTTTGCACTGCAGGCTACTACTGGTCATGACAGTAGCACTGATATAGAGTCAGACATATATTCACCCCCCTAATGGGTTGGGGCTACGGTAATAGGATCCCAGATCTGGGGTTAAGGGCAATTCCTATTCAACAAAGCAGTCTCAGCTTGTGGGAATGCACTTCTCCTCATAATGAACTAAATGCTACTTTAATTAAGTAACTTCCACTAGAAGAGGATAAGGAGGGTCAAAGAGGAGGGCTGTCTGCCGTATAAGGAGCCTTGTCATAACCGGCACATAGATTAATGTGATCAGGTTGAAGGACTGAAATTCCACAATGCCAATCCATTTAGAGCAAATCCGCTGTCTCGCTGAGTGAGGATAAAGGAACTCCCAGCGTCCCCTGTGGTGGATGACATATTCAGGAAGAAAATCCTAAACTGTTGTTCTGAACCCTGTTCTTTTTTTCAAAAGACTTCTTTCTTTAGTGGGCTTTTCTCAATACCTGAATGGTAATAGACTCAGTGAAGGTTTGGAGGGTAATATACTTAAGGTTCGCCGTGTGAGAGGATTTCAGCAGGACACAAAGGAAATCTTTCATTCAGACGTGAGGCTGAGACTCTGGGAGTTGGGTTGGGGGTTGAATATGGTCTGAATGCCATTGTGTGACAGTCTTGAACTGTCACCCACATCTGTCTGACACCCACATCTGTCTCAATGGTCTCTTGACAGCTGTTTGGGGAGGTTTCTGCCCATCCCGCGCCTCTCAACTCCCACGCTCCACTCTCCATAGATTAACACCATCCTATGTGGAGGGTTGCAGACAGAAACATTTAGCACTGGCATGCTCTGTTCCAGAAACAAAAAGGGTCTGTTATTTGCCCTTCAAAGTTGTTACAGAGCACACTAGCCCTGGAACATGGCTCTTACAGACTCCTACACCATTGCTCAAACCCTCACTAGAAAGTGACAACGTCCCATGTCAGGGGTCAAAGGCTAGGGGCACCTGTTGACACCTGCATCCCCTCAGAGCAACTGGGCATTAGCACTGTCAGCTAACTCAGCCAACTCAGCTAACTCAGCATGTTTCTGTCAAAACAAACAGGCAGGGTTTTGATTTTACGAGTTGACCAGATCTCCATGCCTGTACTGATTGTGTGCCCTGTATGTGTGTGGTCTGCTAAGCTTTTTGTGTCTCTGTCTCTTCCTGTGTCTCTGTCTGAAGAGCCGGCAAGAGGACACTGGTGGATAACCTATGCCTGATCTTCTCTATCCGTCCCCCATCCCACACACACACACACACACACACACCCACACACGCACACGCACACACACACACGAGACCCAGCTTGCGCTCTTTCTCACCCAAACAGGCCTTTCCGTCCGGGCCCAGACGACTGCCCCCGGGGCACTTGCAGTAGAAGCTTCCAATGGTGTTGCAGCAATGTCCCTCACAGCCGCCGTTAGCAGTCGAGCACTCGTTGACATCTGGGGAAAGAAGGAAAGCCAAAACCTCAGTTTTCATAGCCTACAAACTGCACAGCAAGCAAAACTGAACCCAAATCCATTGTAAATCGTGGAGCTTTGGAGCTTCTCCTTCTTCGGTTGATTCATTCCCCTCTGTCTTGTAAGACGTTTCTTCCTCAGGCATGAAGGAAATCTTAATATAACAGGTGTAGTAGACCTTACAGTGAAATACTTACTTACAAGCCCTTAACCAACAGTGCAGTTTTAGGAAAAATAAATTAAAGTAACAAATAATTAAAGAGCAGCAGTAAAATAACAATAGCGAGGCTATATACAGGAGGTACCGGTACAGAGTCAATGTGCAGGGGCAATGGTTAGTCGAGGTAATTGAGGTAATATGTACATGTAGGTAGAGTTATTAAAGTGATAATAAACATAGATAATAAACAGAGAGTAGGAGCAGTGTAAAATAGGGGGGGGACAATGCAAATAGTCTGGGTAGCAATTTGATGACATGTTCAGGAGTCTTATGGCTTGGGGGTAGAAGCTGTTTAGAAGTCTATTGGACCTAGGTACTGCTTGCCGTGCTTGTAGCAGAGAGAACAGTCTATGACTAGGGTGGCTCGAGTCTTTGATCATTTTTATGGCCTTCCTCTGACACCGCCTGGTATAGATGTCCTGGATGGCAGGAAGCTTGGCCCCAGTGATGTACTGGGCCGTACGCACTACCCTTTGTAGTGCCTTGCGATCGGAGTCTGAGCAGTTGCCATAATAGGCAGTGATGTAACCAGTCAGGCAGGATGCTCTCAATGGTGCAGCTGTAGAACCTTTTGAGGATCTGAAGTCCTCCAAACTTTCAGTGAGTCCACTTCCCCTCACTTTGTAGACGTCCCAGCTGTCCAACAAAGGGCCATCTTTAAGATAGATCCAGCTTGAAGACAGACCCAGTAGTGCTTTGATGACTGTGTTTCTAGAGAGAAAACTAAACCATGTTCTAACCTCAGTCCTGTTGTTCATCTGCCGGGGCCAATGTAGCTGGAAGCTAGGCATAAGGGACAGGGGAAGCTAGCTAGCTACATAATATAGCTTCCTAACCATACGTTTTGGTTAGGAAGAGCCCGGTAAAAGCACACTCTTTTCATCACTCCACAGACAGATGCTTGTTCCTAAATTGCGGTCATTACTTTGCATGTGAACGTCAGCAGATATTTCCAATTAAATGGCGATGCTGACAGAGTCAGTCAGGGATGAGAAACTTCAGGCTCCTTGGTGCTGGTATAATGACTCCTATCAGCTCTTTTTTATAGTGATATTGTGCATCACCAGTGAGGAATGTCTTTAAAAGAGGTATCATTCAATGCTAATACGATCATGCTGTCTCAATCAACCATACACAACATGTAAGAGAGTTATTTAACATACTCCATTTCAAACCCACATGTGCATAGAGTAATGTTAAATGTTTGCACAATGTCATAGTTTGTTTCCTCACTTGCATATGGAGTAGCATTCAAGCTTTCTAGCTTAATCACTCCAGCCGTTATTAGATGGATCTGAGTTCCACCATGGCTCACTATGGGGACAGACAAGAGGTCCTTGTCTTGCCTTTATTTGTCTTGTGTGCTGATCAAACGCAGTGTGGTTTGAAGTCCCTGTAGATGAGGTGTATTGGGACAACAGCTGTTGTCAGTCAGTACAGGAAAGTGTGTACAGAGGTGTGAGACACGCTAATGCGTGTCAAGGAAATCACAGATACACAAGAACACACACACGCACACAGACACACAAACATAAACACACACAAACACACACACACACGCTGGCCAATCCTCCATCCTGACAGCATCCTACGAGAAGTGTTCCTCTGGTGGGTCATATCTATGGTGGGGGAAGACTTTTGACATTCTATCCCTGTCTATTTGCTAATGATTTACTGTGGACTCGTGGCTATAAATAAACTAATGGTTTCATTGACCCTTAAACTACCAAACATTTCACAAGCAGAGTTCCCCAAAACGTTAAGTGTGAGAGAGAGAGAGAGAGAGAGAGAGAGAGAGAGAGAGAGAATAAGGAGTGCAGCCAGATCAATGAGTTAGCAGGCTTTTACAACCAGTTGGCTCTTTTTTGTTTGTGTAGATTGTCACGTGTGTTCCCTCTCCGGCCTCTAGGTCACCAGGCTGCTCGTTATGGCGCACACCTGTCACCATCGCTATGCGCACCTGCACGTCATCAGACTCACCTGGATTCCTTCACTTCCCTGATTATCTTACCTACATGTTTGTGTTTTTTATTTTGTATTATGCTGTGTTTGTTTATTAAAACACTCACTCCCTGAACTTGCTTCCTGACTCTCAGCGCACATCGTTACAGAATAACGCCTCACGTTGTTGTTTCGTTTTGGTGGGAATGACGTCGGGTCCGGGAGCCGCTACAGGCTCTCACGCCTCAGCCAGATCGCCAGGCTCCCCTGCCTCCGCCGGCTCGTCAGGCTCTCACGCCTCAGCCAGATCGCCAGGCTCCCCTGCCTCCGCCGGCTCGTCAGGCTCTCACGCCTCAGCCAGATCGCCAGGCTCCCCTGCCTCCGCCGGCTCGTCAGGCTTTCACGCCTCAGCCAGATCGCCAGGCTCCCCTGCCTCCGCCGGCTCGTCAAGCTTTCACGCCTCAGCCAGATCGCCAGGCTCCCCTGCCTCCGCCGGCTCATCAGGCTTTCACGCCTCAGCCAGATCGCCAGGCTCCCCTGCCTCCGCCGGCTCGTCAGGCTCTCACGCCTCAGCCAGATCGCCAGGCTCCCCTGCCTCCGCCGGCTCGTCAGGCTCTCACGCCTCAGCCAGATCGCCAGGCTCCCCTGCCTCCCCCGGCTCGTCAGGCTTTCACGCCTCAGCCAGATCGCCAGGCTCCCCTGCCTCCGCCGGCTCGTCAGGCTTTCACGTCTCAGCCAGATCGCCAGGCTCCCCTGCCTCCGCCGGCTCGTCAGGCTTTCACGCCTCAGCCAGATCGCCAGGCTCCCCTGCCTCCGCCGGCTCGTCAGGCTTTCACGCCTCAGCCAGATCGCCAGGCTCCCCTGCCTCCACCGGCTCGTCAGGATCTCAAGCCTCAGCCAGATCGCCAGGCTCCCCTGCCTCCGCCGGCTCGTCAGGCTTTCATGCCTCAGCCAGATCGCCAGGCTCCCCTGCCTCCGCCGGCTCGTCAGGATCTCATGCCTCAGCCGGATCGCCAGGCTCCCCTGCCTCAGCTAACTCGTCAGGCTCTCATGCCTCAACCAGGGTGACCTGTCCGCTCCTGAACCCCGGATCGTCCCTTTGGTTGGCATCCTGCGGCTGGAGCCAAATGCGACTTGGGGGTGGGGGTCCATCAAGTATGCTCTCTCTCCGGCGCTCTAGGTCGACATGCTCCCCCGTCTCAGCCGGACTGACAAGTTTTGCGCGCCTCAGTAGAGGTGACCGGTCCGTTCCTGATCCCTGGGATCGTCAGGTCGGAGTCCTGCGGCTGGGGCCGTGCGTCGGGGAGGGGGTACTGTCACGTGTGTTCCCTCTCCGACCTCTAGGTCACCAGACTGCTCGTTATGGCGCACACCTGTCACCATCGTTACGCACACCTAAGTCATCAGACTCACCTGGACTCCATCACCTCCCTGATTACCTTCCCTATATATGTCACTCCCTTTGGTTCCTTCCCCAGGCATTATTGTTTCTGTTCCAGTGTCATGTCTGTGCGTTGTTGGTGTTTCTTATTTCGTATTATGTTGTGTTTATTTTATAAAACACTCTCTTCCTGAACTTGCTTCCTGACTCTCAGGGCACATCGTTACATAATTGAAACCACTTGACAAACCAGGGTCCCCCCAATAGCAACATGGTGTATGTTGGAGCGCAGTCTTAACTCCCTAACCACATCGCTGCCCGTGGCTCTTCTCTTTCCTATCCGAGGGAAGCAGGAAGCACACCACATTATTACCGGAACTGTATAGTAATTATGGTCATTAATGTTTGTTTAGGCCTTGCAGCTGAGACGTTGACAATAAGGAACTTCTGAAGCTTATGCAAATGGTACAACAGTGAGCACTGGAAGACATACAGACGCTCTAAAAACAATCATGTGCCTTCAGCAATAAAAGATAAGCAGGCTGAGAGCTCGCCAGTCTGCTCCTGTTGAAGTGCTCAGTGAGATTTCACACACACACATACACATACACACACACACACACTGTCAATGTTCCAGAGTCTCCCTGGCCTAGCCGGAGGGAAAACATCCATCCAACAAGACAAACTGTACAGGAATTCCATTAGAATGGCACAGTTCCTCCAACTGATAGAACAACACACGCACACACACACACACACACACACACACACACACACACACACACACACACACACACACACACACACACACACACACACACACACACAGAGAGCCACCAGAGCCCCTGTGCTGCTGTACAGGGACACTGTCAATCAGAGAGCAAAGTTTGGTAGCTGGCCATGTCATTACGATTAAACAAACCTTATAGGCTGCCATAGAGAAGACATCAAGCAGCGCAGCCGTTAACTGCAATCAGTAGCAGGTGAGAACAGCAGACAGACTGTAGCTAGACATAGACAGAAAGTAGCTAGACAGAGACAGACTGTAGCTAGACAGACAGACAGACAGACAGACAGACAGACAGACAGACAGACAGACAGACAGACAGACAGACAGACAGACAGACAGACTATAGCTAGACATAGATAGACTGTAGCTAGACAGATACAGAAAGAATGTAGCTAGACATATACAGACTGCAGCTAGACATAGACAGACAGACTGTAGCTAGACAAAGACAAAAAGACTGTAGCTAGACAAAGACAGACAGAGAGAGACATAGAGAGACATACTGTAGCTAGACAGAGACAGATAGACTGTAGCTAGACATAGACATACAGTCTGTAGCTAGACATAGACAGACAGACTGTAGCTAGACATAGACAGACATAGACAGACAGAGAAAGACATACTGTAGCTAGACATAGACAGACATAGACAGACAGACTGTAGCTAGACATAGACAAATATAGACAGACATAGACAGACAGACAAACAGACTGTAGCTAGACATAGACAGACATAGACAGACAGAGACAGACAGACTGTAGCTAGACAGAGACAGACATAGACAGACAGAGACATACAGACTGTAGCTAGACAAAGACAGACAGAGAGAGACAGACTGTAGCTAGACAGAGACAGACAGACTGTAGCTAGACATAGACAGACAAACTGTAGCTAGACATAGACAGACAGAGACAGACAGACTGTAGCTAGACATAGACAGGTGGTAGGGCGGCAGGTAGCCTTGTGGTTAGAGCGTTGGACTAGTTACCGAAAGGTTGCAAGACCGAATCCCCGAGCTGACAAGGTGAAAATCTGTTTTTCTGCCTCTGAACAAGGCAGTTAACCTTGAAAATAAAATGTTGTTCTTAACTAACTTGCCTAGTTAAATACAGGTAAAATAAAACATGTAAAAAATAAAAGACAGAGAGACAGACTGTAGCTAGACATAGACAGACTGTAGCTAGACATAGACAGACTGTAGCTAGACAGAGAGAGACATAGAGAGACAGACTGTAGCTAGACATAGACAGACTGTAGCTAGACAGAGAGAGATATAGAGAGACAGACTGTAGCTAGACAGAGCCAGACAGAGGGAGACAAAGAGAGACAGACTGTAGCTAGACAGAGACAGACTGTAGCTAGACATAGGCAGCCACAGACAGACAGATAGAGACAGACAGACAGACTGTAACTAGAGAAACATTGCTTACAAACATGGAATGGATGGGATGTGCAAGAAGTGTGTTTGACTGGGTAGTACTGACTATAACTGGAATGTTGTATCCCTGTTTGTGGGCTGATCTCTACTCTCAAGTCATTTTTATCAATGCTTTCACATACATTTTTCTACATGCAAATAAACATTGTTCTTGCATAACACAAAAAAGAATACCCAACAGCTCTTGGAAGGGTTGTAAATGTGTAAGTCCGCACAGCCTCAGAAACCAAGGATGGGTCGCCATATTGTCAGCCCAGGCCACACCCAATCTTGGTTTCTAAGGACAAGCAGGGTCACCTGGGAGAGAACAAAGGGAAAAGTTACCCTTGTTTACCCTACCTGCTTCAACCATGCCCTACACCACCTCACCAAAACCTGGTTGACCCCTAGCCTCTACCCCCTTGGCACCAGATCTGAGAGGATTGGATAGGTGTATCCAAGAGGTAGGAGGAAAGGTGGAGCTATTCCTTCAAACTATCCAATCTTTTCAATGTAGTAGTAGGACCTCCCACCCCAATGCTGCCCACTACCTCAGCACATACCGCTCAACATACACTACCTCAACACATACCGATCAGCACACAATACCTCAACACATAGCGCTCAACACACACTACCTCAACACATACCACTCAACACACTCTACCTCAACACATACCGATCAGCACACACTACCTCAACACATACCGCTCAACACACACTACCTCAACACATACCACTCAACACATACTACCTCAACACATACCGATCAGCACACACTACCTCAACACATACCGCTCAACACATACCGATCAGCACACACTACCTCAACACATACCGATCAGCACACACTACCTCAACACATACCGCTCAACACACACTACCTCAACACATACCGATCAGCACACACTACCTCAACACACACTACCTCAACACATACCGCTCAACACACACTACCTCAACACATACCGATCAGCACACACTACCTCAACACATACCGCTCAACACATACCGATCAGCACACACTACCTCAACACATACCGCTCAACACACACTACCTCAACACATACCGATCAGCACACACTACCTCAACACATACCGCTCAACACACACTACCTCAACACATACCGATCAACACATACCGCTCAACACATACCGATCAGCACACACTACCTCAACACATACCGCTCAACATACACTACCTCAACACATACCGATCAGCACACACTACCTCAACACATACTGCTCAACACACACTACCTCAACACATACCGCTCAACACATACCGATCAGCACACACTACCTCAACACATACCGCTCAACACATACCGATCAGCACACACTACCTCAACACATACCGATCAACACACACTACCTCAACACATACCGCTCAACACACACTACCTCAACACATACCGATCAGCACACACTACCTCAACACATAGCGCTCAACACACACTACCTCAACACATACCACTCAACACACTCTACCTCAACACATACCGATCAGCACACACTACCTCAACACATACCGCTCAACACACACTACCTCAACACATACCACTCAACACACTCTACCTCAACACATACCGATCAGCACACACTACCTCAACACATACCGCTCAACACATACTACCTCAGCACATACCGCTCAACACATACTACCTCAACACATACCGATCAGCACACACTACCTCAACACATACCGCTCAACACATACCGATCAGCACACACTACCTCAACACATACCGATCAGCACACACTACCTCAACACATACCGCCCAACATAACACATACTGATCACACACACTACCTCAACACATACCGATCAGCATACACTCACTCACACCTCAACACATACCGATCAGCACACACTACCTCAACACATACCGCTCAGCACACACTACCTCAACCTCAACACATACCGCTCAACACACACTACCTCAACACATACCGATCAGCACACACTACCTCAACACATACCGCTCAACACATACCGATCAGCACACACTACCTCAACACATACCGCTCAACATACACTACCTCAACACATACCGCTCAACACACACTACCTCAACACATACCGATCAGCACACACTACCTCAACACATACCGCTCAACACACTACTCACCTCAACACATACCGATCAGCACAGCACACTACCTCAACACATACCGCTCAACATACACTACCTCAACACATACCGATCAGCACACACTACCTCAACACATACCGCTCAACACACACTACCTCAACACATACCGCTCTACCTCAACACATACACATACACATACCGATCAGCACACACTCACCTCAACACATACCGATCAGCACACACTACCTCAACACATACCGCTCAACACACACTACCTCAACACATACCGCTCAACACACACCGATCAGCACACACTACCTCAACACACCTACATACCGCTCAGCACACACCTCAACACATACCGATCAGCACACACCTCACATACCGCTCAACACATACCCTCAACACATACCGATCAGCACACACTACCTCAACACATACCGCTCAACTCACTACACAACACATACCGATCAACACACTACCTCAACACACTACCTCTCAACACATACCGATCAGCACACACTACCTCAACACATACCGCTCAGCACACACTACCTCAACACATACCGCTCAACACACACTACCTCAACACATACCGCTCAACACACACTACCTCAACACATACCGATCAGCACACACTACCTCAACACATACCGATCAACACACACTACAACTCAACACATACCTCAACACATACCGCAGCAACACACACTACCTCAACACATACCGATCAACACACACTCAACACATACCGATCAGCACACACTCAACACATACCGCTCAACACACTCAACACATACCACTAACCTCAACACATACCGATCAGCACACACTACCTCAACACATACCGCTCAACACATACCGACTCACACTCAACACATACCGATCAACACACACTCAACACACTCAGCACACACTACCTCAACACATACCGATCAGCACACACTACCTCAACACATACAACACATACCGATCAGCACACACTACCTCAACACATACCGCTCAACACACACTACCTCAACACATACCGCTCAACACATACCTCAACGATCAGCACACACTCAACACATACCGCTCAACACACTCAACACACACTACCTCAACACATACCGATCAGCACACACTACCTCAACACATACCGCTCAACACATCACTACCTCAACACATACACCGCCTCAACACATACCGAACACACACTACCTCAACACATACCGATCAACACACACTACCTCACATACCGCTCAACACACACTACCACAACACATACCGATCACACACACTACCTCAACACATACCGATCAGCACACACTACCTCAACACATACAACACATACCGATACCACACTACCTCAACACATCCGATCAGCACACACTACCTCAACACATACCGCTCAACACACACTACCTCAACACATACCACACACTACCTCAACACATACCGATCAGCACACACTACCTCAACACATACCGCTCAACATACACTACCTCAACACATACCGATCAGCACACACTACCTCAACACATACCGCTCAACACACACTACCTCAACACATACCACAGCAACACAACTCTACCTCAACACATACCAATCAGCACACACTACCTCAACACATACCGATCAGCACACACTACCTCAACACATACCGCTCAACACACACTACCTCAACACATACCGCTCAACACATACCGATCAGCACACACTACCTCAACACACACCGCTCAACACATACCGATCAGCACACACTACTCAACACATACCGATCAACACACTACCTCAACACATACCGCCTCAACACATCAGCACACACTACCTCAACACATACCGCTCAACACACACTACCTCAACACATACCGATCAACACACACTACCTCAACACATACCGCTCAACACACACTACCTCAACACATACCGCTCAACACATCAACACATACCGATCAGCACACACTACCTCAACACATACCGATCAGCACACACTACCTCAACACATACCGCTCAACACACACTACCTCAACACATACCGATCAGCACACACTACCTCAACACATACCGCTCAGCACACACTACCTACCTCAACACATACCGACCTCAACACATACCGATCAGCACACACTACCTCAACACATACCGCTCAACACACACTACCTCAACACATACCACTCAACACTCTACCTCAACACATACCGATCAGCACACACTACCTCAACACATACCGATCAGCACACACTACCTCAACACATACCGCTCAACACACACTACCTCAACACATACCGCTCAACACACACTACCTCAACACATACCGCTCAACACAACACTACCGATCAACACATACCGCTCAACACACACTACCTCAACACATACCGCTCAACACACACTACCTCAACACATACCGATCAGCACACACTACCTCAACACATACCGATCAGCACACGCTACCTCAACACATACCGATCAGCACACACTACCTCAACACATACCGCTCAACACACACTACCTCAACACATACCGATCAGCACACACACCTCAACACATACCTCAACACATACCGATCAGCACACACTACCTCAACACATACCTCAACATACACTCCTCAACACATACCGCTCAGCACACACTACCTCAACACATACCGCTCAACACACACTACCTCAACACATACCACTCAACACACTCTACCTCAACACATACCGATCAGCACACACTACCTCAACACATACCGATCAGCACACACTACCTCAACACACACTACCGCACATACCGCTCAACACATACATCAGCACACACTACCTCAACACATACCGCTCAACACATACCGATCAGCACACTACCTCAACACATACCTCAACACATACCGATCAGCACACACTACCTCAACACATCCGCTCAACACACACTACCTCAACACATACCGATCAACACACACTACCTCAACACATACCGCTCAACACACACTACCTCAACACATACCGATCAGCACACACTACCTCAACACACCGCTCAACACACTACCTCAACACATACCGACAGCACACACTACCTCAACACATACCGCTCAACATACACTACCTCAACACATACCGATCAGCACACACTACCTCAACACATACCGCTCAACACACACTACCTCAACACATACCATCAGCACACACTACCTCAACACATACCGATCAAACACATACCGCACACACTACCTCAACACATACCGCTCAACACACACTACCTCAACACATACCGATCAGCACACACTACCTCAACACATCAGCCACACTACCTCAACACATACCGCACACACTACCTCAACACATACCGATCAGCACACACTACCTCAACACATACCGCTCAACACATACCGATCAGCACACACTACCTCAACACATACCGCTCAACATACACTACCTCAACACATACCGATCAGCACACACTACCTCAACACATACCGCTCAACACATACCGATCAGCACACACTACCTCAACACATACCGCTCAACACACACTACCTCAACACATACCACTCAACACACTCTACCTCAACACATACCGATCAGCACACACTACCTCAACACATACCGATCAGCACACACTACCTCAACACATACCGCTCAACACACACTACCTCAACACATACCGCTCAACACATACCGATCAGCACACACTACCTCAACACATACCGCTCAACACATACCGATCAGCACACACTACCTCAACACATACCGCTCAACACATACCGATCAGCACACACTACCTCAACACATACCGCTCAACACACACTACCTCAACACATACCGATCAACACACACTACCTCAACACATACCGCTCAACACACACTACCTCAACACATACCGATCAGCACACACTACCTCAACACATACCGCTCAACACACACTACCTCAACACATACCGCTCAACACATACTACCTCAACACATACCGCTCAACACATACTACCTCAACACATACCGATCAGCACACACTACCTCAACACATACCGATCAACACACACTATCTCAACAAATATCGCTCAACACACACTACCTCAACACATACCGCTCAACACACACTACCTCAACACATACCGCTCAACACACACTACCTCAACACATACCGCTCAACACACTCTACCTCAACACATACCGATCAGCACATACTACCTCAACACATACCGCTCAGCACACACTACCTCAACACATCCCGCTCAACACACACTACCTCAACACATACCGATCAACACACACTACCTCAACACATACCGCTCAACACATACTACCTCAACACATACCACTCAACACACAGTACCTCAACACATACCGCTCACTTCAACACACACTGCTCAGCACATACCGCTCAA
Source organism: Oncorhynchus nerka (assembly GCF_034236695.1). Taxonomy (NCBI): domain Eukaryota; kingdom Metazoa; phylum Chordata; class Actinopteri; order Salmoniformes; family Salmonidae; genus Oncorhynchus; species Oncorhynchus nerka. The sequence goes on from NC_088406.1 coordinate 42,513,959, forward strand.
CACATACCGCTCAACACACACTACCTCAACACATACCGATCAACACACACTACCTCAACACATACCGCTCAACACACACTACCTCAACACATACCGATCAGCACACACTACCTCAACACATACCGATCAGCACACACTACCTCAACACATACCGCTCAACACACACTACCTCAACACATACCGATCAGCACACACTACCTCAACACATACCGCTCAACACATACCGATCAGCACACACTACCTCAACACATACCGCTCAACATACACTACCTCAACACATACCGATCAGCACACACTACCTCAACACATACCGCTCAACACACACTACCTCAACACATACCACTCAACACACTCTACCTCAACACATACCGATCAGCACACACTACCTCAACACATACCGATCAGCACACACTACCTCAACACATACCGCTCAACACACACTACCTCAACACATACCGCTCAACACATACCGATCAGCACACACTACCTCAACACATACCGCTCAACACATACCGATCAGCACACACTACCTCAACACATACCGCTCAACACATACCGATCAGCACACACTACCTCAACACATACCGCTCAACACACACTACCTCAACACATACCGATCAACACACACTACCTCAACACATACCGCTCAACACACACTACCTCAACACATACCGATCAGCACACACTACCTCAACACATACCGCTCAACACACACTACCTCAACACATACCGCTCAACACATACTACCTCAACACATACCGCTCAACACATACTACCTCAACACATACCGATCAGCACACACTACCTCAACACATACCGATCAACACACACTATCTCAACAAATATCGCTCAACACACACTACCTCAACACATACCGCTCAACACACACTACCTCAACACATACCGCTCAACACACACTACCTCAACACATACCGCTCAACACACACTACCTCAAAACATACCGCTCAACACATACTACCTCAGCACATACCGCTCAACACATACTACCTCAACACTTCCCGCTCAACACACACTACCTCAACACATACCGCTCAACACACACTACCTCAACACATACCGCTCAACACATACTACCTCAACACATACCACTCAACACACAGTACCTCAACACATACCGCTCACTTCAACACACACTGCTCAGCACATACCGCTCAACACATACCGCTCAACACACACTACCTCAACACATACCGCTCAACATACACTACCTCAACACATACCGCTCAGCACATACCGCTCAACATACACTACCTCAACACATACCGCTCAACACACACTGCTCAGCACATACCGCTCAACACACTCTACCTCAACACATACCGTTCAACATACACTACCTCAACACATACCGCTCAACACACACTACCTCTACACACACTACCTCAACACACACTGCTCAACTCAACGTTATGTGAGGAGCCCTGCCGCCCAGTGCCCCGCCCAGCTTCCCTGCTCTTTTCATTAACTGATTGGGAGGTCACATCAGCCCCTGACCCTGTGACCCCATCCTCCAGAGATGCCCACTTTGTTCCCATTGGGACTGCAGACACTAATGAGCTCTCAATAACAGGTCCCCATCGTTAATCATTATTCTCCAAGAGTCAGGAGCAGGAATAATCTAGTTGGCAGATGTCTTACACGCTCAATTAGCATGTGCTGCTGCTGGGAGAGAGGAGAGGATTATAAGAGAGGACAGTGGTGGTAGGCAAGAAGTCATGAAGTTATCCCTTGTCTCAAGCAGGAAGTGGTGACTAGTAATAGCAGAGACGGAAGAGGAAGCGAGACACCCAATTAGCAGTTTTTTTCTGGTTCAATAGAAGTCAATGAACTAAGTAGACCAGACCTAGCTGCTATTGTTGCATTGGTGTCTATGGGAGACACACCCAGTTAGTAGTAGCCCGGAACTGACATTTTTTTTCCAATGGTAAACGGCCTGAGTGAACTATCTTCATTTACTGAGTGAACCATCTTCATTCATCCAACATCTTTGGTAATAGCCAACAGGCATGTGTTGATGGACTATCTGCATTGACCCGTTTTGCACTAACTATTTTGACTCATCACATACGTATGCTGCTTTTACTGTTTATTATCTATTCTATTGCCAAGTCACTTTATCCCTACCTATATGTACATACACTATATTTACAAAAGTACATGGACATCCCTTCAAATTAGTGGATTCGGCTATTTCAGCAACACCGTTGCTGACAGATGTATACAATCGAGCACACAGCCATGCAATCTCCATAGACAAGCATTGGCAGTAGAATGGCCTTACTGAAGAGCTCAGTGACTTTCAACGTGGTACCGTCATAGGATGCCACTTTTCCAACATGTCTGTCAAATTTCTGCCCTGGCCAATTGTAAGTGCTGTTATTGTGAAGTGGAAACATCTAGGAACAACATCTGCTCAGCCACCAAGCAGTAGGCCACACAAGCTCACAAGTGCATAGCACGTAAAAATCGTCAGTCCTCGGTTACAACACTCATACAGAAATGGTTTGTCGAGATCGTTCTGGAAGAACTTGACTGGCCTGCACACAACCCCATCGAACACCTTTAGGATGAATTGGAACGCCAGCTAGGGTTAATCGTCCAACATCAGTGCCCGACCTCACCAATGCTCTTGTGCCTGAATGGAAGCAAGTCCCTGTAGAAATGTTCCAACATCTAGAGGCAAGAGTTCCCAGAAGAGTGGAGGCTGCTGTGGCAGCAAAGTTGGGACCAACTCCATATTAATGCCCATGATATTGGAATGAGATGTTCGTCGAGCAGGTGTCCACATACTTTTGGTCATGTAGTGTATCTACCTCAATTACCTCGTACCCCTGCACATCAGTACTGGTACCCCGTGTATATAGCCAAGTTATTATTACTCATTGTGTATTTATTCCCCGTGGAATTTTTCTATTATTTCTCACTGCATTGTTGTTAACGAAGCATAACAACAAATACAATCTGATTTCATTTTATTTCATTTGGACGGTTAGCATTTCCCTTGCAGAAGACGATGAGGACCCAATAACGACCCAAATAATGACGCTCCAAATAATGACGCTAGCAAGCCGTTGCATATCAACAGTTGCAGCTGACAGATTCGTGATAGTTTGAGCATCTATAGATCAATTTGAAGAATACAAAGAAGTGTGCAGGCAAAACTGTCTGTCTATGTAGCTATTGTAAGTGTGGTGACGAGTGGCTTTTATTTAAGTCTACCTCAGATAATTACTGTACTATCAGTCTGATTCCTCTGGACCAGAAAGTGAGTTTTTGAAAGAGATCAGTAAAACAAGCAGCTGTTAGTTTAAGTCCAATATCAACACGTTGGTTAATGTAATCAGGGCTATGTGCCGCGAGGCCTTGTAATGCATGGTATCATATTCAAATAGAGTTGGACTGAATGGTACTCAGGGGGGGGTGAACTCTTAAAAAAACACCCATATTAAGTGTTAAGAAAAAAACGTTCCCATTCATAATTTGTACTATGAATGACTCCATAGAGTGCATGTGAAACTATTTGCTTTGAGGCAGTCTATTAGTGTGGTGAAGAATTTGGATCTGAATGAGCTGATCCAAGACCACACAAGCAAACAGTTGGTAGCTGTTCAGTTCAAATATGGCTGAATAAGATACTGTTTATGCAAGACGGATGTCAAGGTAAAAGGCGTCAATCAAAGACACAATGAGTGAAAAGTTGATAATTACAATGATAGCTGAGGATATGTTAAAGTGAGGTGTACGGTGTGAAGTTTTAGCGTATAAGGCATGAAGTGTTGCATTATTACATGTATGAGGCAGAGTGTCATGAGTCAAGTTAATATCCAGTTGGGTTGTTTCATATAATACTGATAATATGACCATGATACAGGTCCTACATCTGGGTCCTTGAACTTGACCGATATAAATGAAGCCTTTATGGGACATAAAGCATAGTTATACTTGACATTTCCAGTCGGCTGACGAGATGGCGTAGTCACAGTGGGTGGCCAGTGGAAGCCATGATGCAACAGCAGGCTGCACTGCATCATGGAGCTTGGTGTCACATCAGTACCTGTATCCCCTGACAACGGCCATCTGTTTTCCCCTAAGGGTCGGACCAGACCAGGTAGTCATATGACATCAGATTGTGGAGGGTTTTACTTACAGATGCCGTGTGGCCTGGGTTGGTGCCAGAGGGCAACGTTAAGGCAACATAAGGGAAATATTCCTTTTGGCACTCAGCTCATCCTTTCTGCCCAGCCTAATTTGCTACTCCTTTGTCAACACTATACAGGTGACACACTCCCTCTGAAGCCCCCTTAGACCATGCCGAGGTCATACTGTGTGTGTGTGTGTGTGTGTGTGTACGCGCAGCGGTCTAAAGCACTGCATCTCAGTGCAAGAGGCGTCACTATAGTACCTGGTTTGAATCCAGGCTGTATCACATCCGGCCATGATTGGGAGTCCCATAGGGAGGTGCACAATTGGCCCAGTGTCGTCTTGGTTTGGCCGGAGTAAGCCATCATTGTAAATAAAAATGTGTTCTTAACTGACTTGCCTAGTTAAATATATATATATATATTTTTTTTAACTATACAGTACATCCAGGGTCTAGGGGACGAACAGATCTGAATGCCATAACACATACCAAACACTCTTCAGTCCAGCTTGAAATATAACAACATCCCATTTATCATTCTTGACATCCACCAGCCATAAAGCTGGTGGGCCTAGAATAACCTCTCTCCCTGAACCCCTCAACTCTCCTGGGTCTCTTACACTTGGGAGTCCTTCCTCTACATTAACCTTGACCTCTCCTCCCAGCTCACTGTCCACCTCCCTGACCTCCACTGGACTGGGTTGATCCACGGGTTTACAAAACCCACGGGCCAGCCAGTTGCCCATCCGTGCTCTGAATCATTAATCAGCCACTAACTGAAGAACGGACTGACAGACCCATACTGGTTGGGGCCATTTGAGGAGGTGATGGGGTTTCTAGAACAGTTCTGGAGACTGTTAAAGAAACACACAAGACTGTCTCCCTGATGCAAGAGCTGTTTCTAACTACAGTATGAGCCTGGCTGTAGCCACAGTGTCTTCTGACAGATTGCAATGGTAACACAAACTATCTCCTCTCTCTCATGTCCCTTAGGATAATGGGTTAAGATAGCCATACCTCGGGGACACCATTATACAATTTGGATGTGCTTGTGCTTTCATGTCGGTGGAACAAGTCCATGTATAAATCTGTAATAAATGGAAAGTGTTTATCCCCTGACAGTGCTCTGACAAATGGTGATTACAGCTTCGCATCAGGTCCTGGAACAGAACAGACAGCCGGTGGAACAACACTCTGGTGCTCTGATGGTCTTACATAGACCACAGGCCCTCTGAGAGCTCCCTCCTGCTAATCTCATTAAGTGTTATTGACATTGCTGGCCCGGTGCTCCCCCCTCCACCCAGGAACATCTCTCTTCCTTCCCCCAGAAGACTGACCTGTTTGAAGTGCAACAGCACCAGATACAGTGTAAATCAGGTCCTGTATGTCTCTCTTCACGCAGTGGACCACTGGTGTGCAGCTCTACGGAAACCTGTAGGTCTCAAAACTCGGAGGACAGAACCGATACCCATACTTTCATTTATTATTCAACTCAATAGCTGGAATTTGAACCTCAGAGAGCAATGAATTGGATTTTCTGCACACTGTATGTCTTGAGTTCCCACATTTCTTTTGTAACAGTTTGCTGGACATCCAGTACCTGTCAAAAGTTTGGACACACCTACTCATTCCAGAGTTTTTCTTAATTTTTTCTATTTTCTGCATTGTAGAATAATAGTGAAGACATCAAAACTATGAAATAACACATATGGAATCATGTATTAATCAAAAAAGTGTTAAACAAATGTAAATATATTTATTCTTCAAAGTAGCCACCCTTTGCCTTGATGTCAACTTTGCACACTCTTGGCATTCTCTCAACCAGCTTCATGAGGAATGCTTTTCCAAAAGTCTTGAAGGTGTTCCCACATATGCTGAGCACTTGTTGGCTGCTTTTCCATTACTCTGTGGTCCAACTCATCCCAAACCATCTCAATGGGGTTTAGGTCGGGTTATTGTGGAGGCCAGGTCATCTGATGCATCACTCCATCACTCTCCTTCTTGGTCAAATAACCCTTACAGACACAAATATTGGTTACTACATGATTACATATGTGTTATTTCATCGTTTTGATGTATTCACTATTATTCTACAATGTAGAAAATAGTAAAAAATAAAGAAAAACCCATGAATGAGTAGGTGTTTCCACCTGGTACTGTATGTAGTCTGGAGACTGCAGGGGAAAATATTGACCAGTTGTCATGGCGATATCTGATTTCTAACATATCCTATAGATACATACTTTTTCTAGAGAGAGTAGAAAAGGAAATACCAAGTGAAATAAGAAGTATTCTGAAATGATTAGGCCAAGGCGTCGTTATTTCCCCAGAGAACTACTCATCAAAAACAAACCCCATTTCGACAGATTGTTTGTACCATTGCAATGATAAAATATGAAAGACACAAGCATAGCAATCTGATATTTCATAACTCAAACATCCGCTTGGTAAACAAGAATCGCAGACTGAATTTGGTCAGACAGAGACAGTAGCTATGTTTCCATTAACTTGTCCAATGAATTTTTTGTCGACATTTAGAAAGTTTGCATATAGAAAATAGATGTAACAATTTCCTGCTAGGGTACCATTTAACTATCTGGTGTCGTTAAAAACAGCTAGACGTAATGACGTCACACCTAAAAATATCTACTTTTTCACAAAAACCTACAGTGTCTATTAAAATGTAGTGGTTGAAGTGTTTCCATTACCCATTTAGGCAAATTTGACACATTCTAATAATTCTCATGTGCAAGCGTATCACCACGGTCTGTGCCATGGTGAACCTTGCACTCCTGTAGATCTGAAATAATTGGATGGTGAAACTTGTCAGCCAACCAGAAAAGCAAGGCGAAGCAATTCAGGCATTCTTGAAAGTCCCTGCAAAGAAACATTATTTGTTTTGCTTAAATAAATATACTTTGCAAGCCGTAATCATTTAGAATTAAATGTGGAATATAGCTTATAGTTACGTGACAACATCACGTACCTTCAAAAGTATTCGTCAACAGGGTTGGGTAGGTTACTTTCTAAATGTAATCCGCTACAGTTACTAGTTACCTGTCCAAAATTGTCATCGGTAACGTAACTTTTGGTTTACCTAAACTCCGTGACATAATCGAATTACATTCAGTTACTTTTAGATCACTTTCCCCTTAAGAGGCATTATGTTACCATTTGAACAACATCTATTGCAGGACAAATCAACGTTAAAGTTTACATAGCTGGCAATATGGATGTTACATTTTACTTCATGGGTTGGTTATGTAGGTGTTACGGTAAATGAGTGAAGAGGTGTGGAGTCAGGCGCAGAGAGCAAAAGATGTGGGAAAAAACAACACGCTTTAATGTCCCGGAAACATAACATGTACAAAAGTGGAAACACAAATGAACAGAAATATAAACGGACAGCGTGAAACCCAAATGCCAACAAAAATACACTCAAACAACAAAACAGACTAACAAGCCCGCACGAAACAGAAGCGGGCTGAACAGACTATATATAACCCTACCTAACAACCAAACAAGAAACAGGTGCTACCAATTAGACAGAACTAAAGGAACACAGAACAACGGATCGGCGATAGCTAGTAGACCGGCGACGACGACCGCCGAGCGCCACCCGAACAAGAAGGGGAGTCACCTTCGGTAATATTCGTGACAGTAGGATTCTTCTAACCCATCGCTTTCAACTACATATAATAATACGATTATATCTTTACATTAATATATATAAGTCCAAAATGGATGTAGCAACTACAAATTGCCCCTTTAAGTTTTAATCAGCATGAATTAGATTGAGCAATAAAAGCCCCACTTTTATTCCACAGGCTGGGATCCGCACTGTGCAGCTGTTGCAAGAGCATATTTTTCACTGGCTGTCCACTGGTTCCAAAAACAATGATTGAAAGGCAGCTTAAACTTCTTTAATTCAACCATTATTGGGTTCAAATACACATTTAGATTTGTGAACAGCCGTCCACTACAACCACAATCCATAAGGAGCAAATATCTAAATGAGAGAGCAGCAGTGTGATTCACATCAATGCGCTGTGTAGATATCAATAATAAGTGATATTCGTATCGCCATAGACTACACCACTGCTGTCATCCTTACCGCCAAGTGTTTATTCAAGTTGGATAATCTTAGGATGCCGACAGCAGTCGCACCATTGGAAGACAAAGCTTGGACTGTAGCCTACAAAAGCCTATTCCTGCTCTTTTCCTGCGATCCATCAAACACATTTGGTCTCTGACTTGTGGTCAGTCTCTGTCAAGGGTGTGTACGGGAGGCGAAGTCAGGTGCAGGAGAGCAGAGTGTAGTGAACAGGTGCACTTTAATTCCGTTCCACAAAATACAGCACATAAAAATAATCACGTGCCAAAAACACGGAACATGGCAAAAGTCAAGCGCCCGACAATAATCCACATCACAAACAAACAATTACACACAAACACATGCAGGGGAAACAGAGGACTAAATGCCTGCAGTAATTATGAAATGAAAACCAGGTGTGTAATGGAACAAGACAAAACCAATGGAATATGAGAAATGGAGCGGCGGTGGCTAGAAAGCCGGTGATGTCGATCGCCGAACGCCGCTGAACAAGGAGAGGAGCCTTTTTTCAATGCTGATTTGAATGTCATTGAGAAAACAGAGAAGTGTCAAATATTTTTTTTTGAAACATCCTTTCTGAATTTAAAAGTAATCTGTAATCCTATTACAATATTTTTTGCTTGTAACGTAATGGATTACTACAGTTACCGGTTTTTGCAATCCCTTACATGTAACGGATTACATGTAATCGGTTACTCCCCAACCCTGTTCGTCAATCATAATTTATTCGAAAAACAGTTTCCATCAACATTACAGTTTCCATCAACATTACAGTTTCCATCAACATTTGTCACAATAAAGAAAGCTTAAACAAAAGAAAAATCCACCCCTGTCAAACAAATACAAATGTTGTCGATCTTTCTCAAATGGCTCCTATACTTGCCATTTCCATTACACATGTCGCAAATATTTTTTCCCAACATTGCTTTTGTCAAATACACCTAGGTCAATGAAAACCTACTTCCAATATCATTGTAGTCCACCAACTACTAAATTCATATACAGAAATTCTGACTTCTTTCTTGTTTATTTTTTTCTTCTCTTGTGGTCTCAATAGATCTCATTTTTCCACCAATCCTGCCATCAGTGTCAATGTAAAGATTTTGAAATAAAAACAAGCCCACATGTATATAGAAATGATAATAAAACTCAATGAACTTTCACTACACTGGAACTTACAATGACTTAGTGATCCTTTCCCTCTGGAAGTCACTTAAAGCTCAGTTTCAGCTCCATATGTTCGGAGTGACCCTCATTCCATCCACCCCTTCCCTTCCACCCCTCCATCAGTCTGTCATATAGTCTTGTTAGGAGGGCTAGACCCCACCTCCAACTCTATGAAATGAAGGAGGATTGTAGAGTTATTTTTACTGAGTCCAATGTATTGGATCTAGATATTCTAATTTCTGCTATCAATATTAACAGTTTTTTTTTTAACTATATGAAGCCAGAAAGTCACATTAATTTCTCGCTGTTGTGATTTGAATTAGCGTCACTCGTGGGCGAGGCCACACAGTGCATTACTCAACACTCTCACTGAGCTCCCGAATGACTGAACGGGCACATCATGTCTTGTTAGGCATGGCACAACGACCTAATTAACGAGGCCATAGGTCAAAGTGCAATGTTAAAATATTCTAGGATGTGCAGAGGAGCTTTTCAAGAGCCTGCCAGCATGGGGAAATGCCCTGAGAGCTCCAACAACATCTCCAGTTCAGGGGGAGACAAAAGTAGAATGTAGAAGTTTCAGTCAGTAGAAGTGGAGAATGCCATATCAGGGCGTTGTGGTGAATTCTGTTTCGACCATCGTAACAATTTTATGTTTCGTCTATCATGAGAGACTAGCAAGGAGGTGATGTCATGAATTAAAATTCACTATTGCAAATGAGAAGACTGTGGAATGTGTTGTGCTCAATACTCCTTGAATTACTGGTGCACTTAAATCTGGTGCAGACCACATGGTCACTCAAGCAGAATCAATCCATTTGACATGAGTTTTCCTCTAGCTGCGCCATGAAACAAAATGGCATTTTGAGAAATAAAAACACATCAGAGGGAGGACGACACAGATGTGAAGCGTTGCCTTCAAAGGGCAATATGCTATATTTACTACTGTTCATGTTTTTCTCAAGGACTGTCAGTACTGTCATGACAGCAGTGGTTTGACTGAAAAACACCTCAATGATTTTAGCGTTAAAGATGACTGTTTAGTTTGTAAATGTGGCCTGTATCTCTCTATAGCCATTGTCTCCATAGTCTCTCTCTCTGTGCTGTAGAAATATGGCGGCGACAGATAGGGCAGCTCTGCTTCTAGCTCCTAAGCAACTTTGCAGGATTTTGTTTTTTTTGTGTGTGTTATCAGCCCAGGAAATCTTTTGTGTCATTACATACAGCCGGAAATAACTTTTGGATATCAGAGCAACGGTAAATCACCAGCATTATGACAGGGAATACGACTTTCCCCAATTGGATCCTTTGTTCGTACCCCCCTGGGCAATTAAACTGTTTCCAGAGGCTGATCCAAAACACCGCTGGTGGAGAAGAGGTATTCGGAGCGCACACCATCCACCACTTCCGAGTATATTACTCACTAATGTTCAGTCTCTGGATAATAAGATAGACGAGCTCAGGGCGAGAATCTCCTTCCAGAGAAACATGACTCTCTCAGGATATACTGTCTTTGTCAATACAGCCAGCTGGGTTCTCAGTATATCACGCAGACCGGAATAAAGAACTCTGTATTCAACGGCTCAGACACGAGACGCATGTGGCAGGGTCTACAGACAATCACGGACTACAAAGGGAAAACTAACCACGTCGTGGACACAGACATCTTGCTTCCAGACCAGCTAAACACCTTCTTCGCCCTCTTTGAAGATAACACAGTGCCACCGACGCGGCCTGCTACCAAGGACTGTGGGCTGTCTGCTGTCCCCACTTGCTTCAAATTGTCCACCATTGTTCCTGTACCCAAGAAAGCAAAGAGAGCTAAATGACTATCACCCCGGAGCACTCACTTCTGTCATCATGATGTTTACGCGGGCATACACAATGGCGGAGTGTGTACAACGCGAGGCTCAGTGTTTACCGAGATTTTGTGAATTAGCAGTCATTTACTTAATAGTTCTTAGTTTATTTACTCAGTACAGCATGACGTACACTCTATATAGCCGACAAGAACTCCTGGATATTGGAACACAATGCACAAAGAGAGTTTTGGCACCTTACAACTTCCACTGAAGATCGTGAGGACGCCCCGGGAGACTGAAACACCGCTGAGAGGAAGTGCCCAGAGGAGGCGTCGAGATCATAAACAAAGCCTCTGGGCTAGGCAAAAGCTAACCGCACATCGGCTTTCACTACCTAGCCTTTCCTCGCTAACGTCCTGTCACTGGTGAACAAAATGGACGAAATACGACTAAGAATTATCTCACAAAAAATGATTTTATGTAAACAAAGCATGGTGTACAGACAGTAACATAACCGGGAGTCACTGCTCAATCAATCTGGAGTACCTGATGATTAGGTGCAGGCCTTTCTACTCACCTCGGGAGGTTACATCCATTGTTGTTACTGCAGCCTATATACCTATGGATGCTAATGCTAAACTAGCAATGAAAGAACTACAGGTTGCTATTAGAAAACAGCTAACTGCACATCTTGATGGTGCTTTTCCCAAATTCCACCAAAATGTCTCCTGCCCCACTAGAGGAGACACTAGACCACGTGCCTACAAACATCCCGGAGGCTTACAAAGTCATTCCCCTCCCACACCTGGGACAGTCTGATCACCTTTCACTGTTCCTACTCCCCAAGTATTTACCCCTCGTTAAACGTGTGAAACCATCCGTGAGGACAGTCAAAGTGTGGCCAGAGGGGTCAGACTCATTACTACAGCACCAGTTTCAACACACAGGCTGGAAATTGCTTACCACTCAGGCCGCCCTTGACTCCCATACGGACATTGAAACATATGCTTCTTCTGTTCTGGATTACATAAACATCTGCATCACCAATGTCACCACCCATAAACTAACAAAGACCATCCCCAACCAGAAGCCTTGGATGAACAGAGGTCCGACTACTGCGAAAGGCACGCAACGCTGCTTTTAGATCTGGTGATGCGGAAGCCTACAGCTCATCCAGGGCCAACCTGAAAAAGGGCATCAAGATGGCTAAACATGACCACAAACTGCTGATTGAGGAGCACTTCAACAATAACTCTGAGCCTCGACGCATGTGGCAGGGCATCCAAGCCATCACAGACTACCGGCGCAAAAAACCCTACCCCCACAGCCAGCGACGTCTCCATCGCTGACGAGTTAAACAGGTTCTATGCTCACTTCGACAGAGACAACAAAGATCCAGCCATCCAAGCTGAGCTCCCCCCAGACGACCTCCCATTCAGACTATCCATCGCAGAGTGCCAAAGCAGTCGACCGCATCAAGCCTGAATGACTTCTGACCTGTTGCACTCACCTCCACGATCATGAAGTGCGAAAGACTGGTTTGGGGTACCTTAAGTCCTGACTCCCTCCAACACTGGATTCCCACCAGTGTGCCTAACGACTGAACAGGTCTACAGAGGACGCCATCTCCACAGCTATACACTCTGCTCTGACCCACCTGGTCAAAACCAACACCTATGTGAGAATGCTGTTCCTAGACTTTAGCTCAGCAATCAGCATTCCCTCTAGGGAGGTCACCACACTCCATGACCTAGGGATCAGCCCCTCTCTCTGTAACTGGACTTTGGACTTCCTAACCAACAGGCCCCAGTCTGTTAGGTTAGACAACTTCACTTCCTCAACTCTGAACCTGAACACCGGTGTGCCACAGGGCTGCATGCTGAGCCCCTCCCTGTACTCCCTCTTCACCTACGACTGCGTTCATGTCCACGGTTCTAACACCATCGTCAAGTTCACAGACGACACCGCGGTGGTAGGCCTGATCAGTGACAATGACGAGTCAGCCTACAGGGAGGAGGTCAAGCACCTGGCTGCATGGTGCGCTGACAACAGCCTGGCCCTCAATGCAAAGAAAACCAAGGAGCTCATTGTGGATTACAGGAAGTCTAAAAGCTGCAGTCTTTGATGGCACTGAGGTGGAGTGTGTGCCCAGCTTCAAATTCCTGGGTATCTATATCTCCAAATACCTCTCCTGGACTCTCAACACCTCAACCCTGGTCAAAAAGGAGCAGCAGCGCCTGTACTTTTTGAGGAGGCTGAAGATGGCCCGCCTGTCTCCCAAGATCCTGGTGAACTTTTACCGCTGCACGGTGGAGAGCATTCTGACTAACTGCGCCACAGTGTGGTTTGGCGGATGCTCAGTTGATGACCGGAAGGCCCTGCAGCGGGTGATGAAATCCGCCCAGCACATCACTGGTGCCCAGGTCCCTGCCATCGCAGAACTCCAGTGCAAGCGGTGTCTGCGTAGGGCGTGTGGCATCATCAGGAACCCTTCACATCTATGCCACAAACTGTTGGCCCTCCTACCATCAGGCAGGTGGCACAGGTCTCTACGTTCCCGCACTAGCAGGCTCAGAACAGTTTCTTTCCAGCTACTGTAACCCTGCCGAACTTGTTGTTTTACTTGTACATTTATTGCACTCTTTTATTTGCACTTCTGGACAAAAGGAATACCTATGTAAGAATGCTGTTCATTGATAGCATTCAACACCATAGTACCCTCCAAGCTCATCATTAAGCTTGGGGCCCTGGGTCTGAACCCCGCCCTGTGCAACTGGGTCCTGGACTTCCTGACGGGCCGCCCCCAGGTGGTGAAGGTCGGAAACAACACTTTGCTGATCCTCAACACAGGGGCCCCACAAGGGTGTGTGTTCAGCCCCCTCCTGTACTCCCTGTTCAACCATAACTGCATGGCTACGCACGCCTCCAACTCAATCATCAAGTCTGCAGAAGACACAACAGTAGTAGGCCTGATTACCAACAATGACAAGACAGACTACAGAGAGGAGTTGAGGGCCCTGGGAGTGTGGTGCCAGGAAAATAATCTCTCGCTCAATGTCAACAAAACTTCAGGAAACAGCAGAAGGAGCACGCCTCTATCCACATCGACGAGACCGCAGTGGAGCAGGTGGAAAGCTTACACATCACTGACAATCTGAACTGGTCCACTCACACAGACAGTGTGGTGAAGAAGGCGCAACAGAGCCTCTTCAACCTCAGGAGGCTGAAGAAATTTGTCTTGGCACCTAAAAGCCTCAGAAACTTTTACAGATGCACAATTGAGAGCATCCTGTTGGGCTGTATCCCTGCCTGGTACAGCAACTGCACCGCCAGCAACTGCAGGGCTCTCCAGAGGGTGGTGCGGTCTGCCCAACACAACATCGGGGGAAACCTACCTGCCCTCCAGGACACCTAGAGCACCCAATGTTACAGGAAGTCCAAAAAGATCATCAAGGACATCAACCACCCGAGCCACTGCCTGTTCACCCCGCTATCATCCAGAAGGCGAGGTCAGTACAGGTGCATCAAAGCTGGGACCGAGACTGAAAAACAGCTTCTATCTCAAGGCCATCAGACTGTTAAATAGCCATCACTAGGCGGCTTCCACCCAGTTACGTAACCCTGCACCTTAGAAGCTGCTGCCCCATATACATAGACTTGAAATCACTGGCCACTTTAATAATGGAACACCACTCACTAATAATGCTTATATATTTTTGCTTCACTCATCTCATATGTATATACTGTATTCTATTCTACTGTATTTAGTCTATGCCACTCCGACATTGCTCATCCTAATATTTATATATTCCTTAATTCCATTATTTTACTTTTAGGTTTGTGTGTATTGTGTGTATTGTTGTGAATTGTTAGATATTACAGCACGGTTCGAGCTAGAAACACAAGCATTTCCCTACACCTGCAATAACATCTGCTAAACATGTGTATGTGACAAATAAAATTTGATTTGATTTGGATTTGATTTAGTGTAGGACATGGATTTATGACCCAATTTAATAAGGATTTTCACAGAGTACATGTTTGAATAAGATTTACAGGACTCTGATTGTTTGCCGGGGTCTTTGCTGTGCACATAAATTCACTCTTTCATTTTTTATGGAGTTCATAAAACTGTTTGTTTTCTCTGGGCACTGGACAAATGAGTTGAATGATAAAAACTGGGTGCTGGGCTTGCCTTTGTACATAAGCATAATCACACAACTGTCACCCTCGGGAGATGAAGCACTCACTCACTCAAATAAACTGCAGCCTATGCAGCAGATCTATGTGAAGGGTCAGCTATGGACAGAAGGATGACAAACACCAGTAGGTCTTCCCAGGCCCAGTGTTGATATGAATAATACTAGTGTTCCTACACAGTCTGAGTATCCCCCCTGTGGATGGTCAGTCGTAATAAAACATGGGATGGTTGAAAGGTGTAATCAGAACCCGGTAAATAATGACGAGCATTGTGATTGACAGCCCATCTGTGCGCAGTGTACTTGACGCAACATGATCAATCACGTTTGTTGAATGTACAGTATTAAAATGTTCAAGACTGCACAGCCAAGCATTATGTTTGTCACACCTAAATATGGAGGCGACATAAGTCTGAACATACAAACCTAAAGCACTGATGTTTTGCCCACAGATCTGAGCATAAAGATACATCTAACTCGGCGTCCCAAAAGGCACCCTATTCCTTACGTAGTCTCACCATATATATTCTAATATGTGTAAATCATGTTTAACGTTAACATTGAGTACCTACAATGGAACACCAAGAGCAGAACAACTTGATCTCTCAGTTCTCCCCTTGAGCCCCCAGGAGGTTGGCTATCCATTAAAAAGGAAGCAAACAAACATGTGCTGTCTGTTCAAATGGCCTCTCTAGCTCCATCTGGGCCAACTCTGAACATACAATACTGAACTGTATCTCTTATTTTGATCAGATCAGCCTTCCACTGTGTCTTCCAGTAAGGCAGTTCCTCTAACTCCCTAGGAGCCTCTATCCTTCTGTCCTCGACTCTAACACAGGCCTAGTACACCTGGAAAGGCCATTCCTGCCCCACTGATCCACGGCCAATTCACTGGTAATGTGCTGAGGGCTCAGGAAGGGAGAAAGCCTCAGGAATCTGCTCACGGTGACGGATGGTTAATGGCTTAGACAGACAGAAACCGGTAGATTTCTTCTGTTTTTGCTACATGTTGTTGATTTATATGAGGCGTATTAGAGGTATGTTTTGGAGAATGTTCTCTCTTGTGATTGCATCTAAACATGGTCCTATTTAGTTTCACATAGGTTGTGAAAGGTAGAAGAAAACAAATGATAGAATAGCACTTTTATTTGACCAAGATTAAATTACCTTTATTGTACCATGTAATTAGACAGAGAACCCACTCTCTTTTGACCTCATTTAGCCCGTAGGCTGGCGCTGGGTGAGGCTGAGACTGCTCTCAATCAGGTCCTCCAGGAAAAGAACCATCAATTTGATCTAGTGTTCCACTGCTACTGAGGGAATCTCAGCTCAGAGCAGATCGTTGGGCATATGGTGAATCTCACAGACGATTACCCAGGATCCTCGCCACTAACGTGGTAAACACAGCACCTTAATGCACAGAAGCAATAAGGAATTGTTTGCTTAGCGTTCAGGGAAGTTCATTGCCATATGGTAAACATTATGGCCCTAGTGCTGATAATGCTAAGCACGTAGCACACTGGGCACTCAGGGTATGTATGCCTGTCAGTTCTAACTTGAGGCTTCTATCTACACTCAGACACATGGTTCCACAGTCCACACACATCCCACATTTACAGCAGGATCACTTGCAGCTCTTACAACTGGAAAAATATCAATAGAAAACTTTTAATAAGCTTCTATGATCATTTTATCAGACATATGATGGAATTATGAGATCTATATCTAAGCAGGGTCAGTTCAGTAGAGGGTGTTTTGGCAGTAAGTGAAACCTTGGCCTGGCTAAGTGACCCAAACCCTCTGTCTCTGCCTTGTCCTCACAAAGCCAACTCTGCACCTGCTTTGCTTTTGAGGAAGGTCGGATCTCTTGACTGCTCGCAACCCACAGAAAAATCATTTTTACGAGCTGCAAACTGCAGCACGTACCCAATGACCAAATGAAAGATTAGCAGAGATGTAGCTATTAACGTCAGACATCAGACATGACCGATAATGGAGTCTCTCTCCTGGTGCGTGATGGTCCTGTGGAGGTGCAGGAGAAGGTCACTATCTCGCGGTGGGAAGCTGGCGGCTTCACACTAGTCACAGACCTCAGACCTCCACACCTTCCACATCCTGTCGGTCAGAAAAACACTCTTCGCCAGCAACATATGTGACATCGCGTGTGGACAAAAACCTAAGGCGTTATTCTAGTTTTAACACAGCAGCGTCAGTTGAAAAGCCAAGCAACCTTCCCTGTCTTAGGGCCTCCCAGTGGACCAGCGCTTACACCGCTGACCAAGCATTCTCTCACAAAAGCAGATATTAATTACAGTAAAAGAAAACCCAGTCCAGACTCAAACTTCTCTCAAACATTCTTTGGCACCATTGTGACCATTTAAACATTTTTACAGCTTCAAATATGTACGCTTATGAGGATTTTTGTTTATTTGTTCATGTTTAGCAATTCAATAATCCGCCCTTATTTACGGCTCTGTCTCGGATGTGTTGGGTGAAGTCTGTCAGGCAGTGCCCCCAGAAGTTACACAACTCTGCATCAGCCAATTTGTTCCTACAGAGCTGGACATAATCTGTGTACAGTTACAGTCAATCAGTTGGACAAGTTGGATTACTCCACATTTACAGCAAGTGTTTCTGAATAGAAATGTTGGGCTTATCACCATTTCTAAATGAGATTTTGTGCATTACTGGAACGATAAAGTGAAAAGGCAAGTGCCATAAGGTTTTAGGATGTTTCTGACTGACCCCAAATGGCACAAGGACAATAGGGTCATAGATGCACCAATTCTGCTTCTAAATAGAAAAAGGGAGGCTGTAAATGCGTAGGATCCAGTTATACGCCTGGAAAACAGTAATTGCGAAACCATAGAAACAAAAACATGAACTTGTCTAATGTTCTAAATAGGAGAGACTAATAAGAATGTCATCCAGTGGTTATGAAACTAAGACATTATTAAGAAAACTAGGAACCAAACTTCTAGAGGGAACAGTGGTGTGTGTTCATGGATGCCAAGGGAAGCCAGACTTCCCCCCAAAAATGTAACAACACTTTTAATTGATCTTTCGTCTCTCTGTGTATCATTATTTTCCTGAGCGTTGAGCTAAACTGAGCGAGCCTTCCTGGTGGGGGGAAAAAAAAGTGTCAGCTTAGATTTGGCGTCTCTCCTATCAAATCACTTTGAGAGCATACATCATTAACAGAAACAACTTGAATTGTTGCATCACGTTGTGTCGTTGGCCTCCGGTGGATAGCTAACTAGATAGCTAAAATTGGACCTTTCCTAAATTATCCATGGATGGAGATAGGGATTGGATCCGTATAATGGCGATTCTGATCCAACCATTCATTCATACGTTGTTGTGCATCTGGCCTGAGAAGATGGAAGTTCAATATGTACAGTAGCTAGATGTAGAAGGCTAATGTTAACTAGTTACCGTTGCCCATAAATGGAAGGCTAGAGGGCAAGCAATTAGCCTGGTAGCCTAGGATAACAAAAAATACAAGCATGTACTGTATGACAGTGATAGACCGTTTCGTCAACATGAAAGAGAGGAGGATGGCATTGGCGTTTCTCTACAAGTAGGGTGAGTCAACATGTTATCTTGCACAAAACATGGACAGCCACATCATATTTAGCTTATGTTAATTGGACTAAATTGTTTTTGGTATCTTTTAGTCGTCCCTGTATTAGACTAAGCAGAGGTGATTTGATGATGTTGAAATTTTGAAGTTGAAATGGCGCTGGAATAGTGAGAAGGAAGCTCCTGTTTACGGTAACACTTCTAAATCGATAGTTGTTTAGTGGTCAGAAAATGTCGGAAACATTAACTTGCTTAAGCATGCTGTAGGTCATGTAACTGTCTGTTACATGCAATATGCTATGTGGACTTCACTGGACAGAGGTTGCTCTCCAGTTTTGTGATGAAACAAAGGTGTGGTTTAATTTATTCTGCCGCTGTCTTATTATTGTCTTGGCCTTTAGGCCTATATATCACAGTGGCAAGGCATATGAGTTAACAGCAAATGACGCAATTATCACAACACATACAGTATAGGTTGTAATATGGGGGTGAGGGGGCTTCCCCAGTGATTTTACCCACACACTGCTACTGAGAGGGAAGTTCATGAAGGTTACACCTGCCTTGTTAATAAGCAGCTAATCAAGCTGTCTAGTTTTGGGGGGGTTGGGAGCTGTGTCTGGGGGTGGAGGGGTGAGAGGGTGGACGTCTGTGTTCAGGAGTTCTGACCAGACCTCAAAGCTGATTTGAACAAGAACAAGGGTGCCGCCAGCCAACCCACAGACCGACCTGTCAGTGGTCATCCAACGGTTCCCGCTAAAGCTCGCTACATAAACCAAGCAAAGTTTCAGTCTCCTGAAACTTTATCAGCACAGGGCACACGGAACATATTTCTGTTCAAGGAATCCAAAAGACATTCTTGAAATGGTCCAGAATAAACAATGTAACCTGTACTCATTACAACCAGATGCAGGGTATTAATCTTGATCCCAAACACAGGCAGGGGATTAGAATCACATCAGGCACTTCATCTGTTAACCAGGTCCTCCTCCTTCCATTTAGAATTCAGACGGATCCAGGGATTGAACAGAGCTAAGACCCAAGGAATCTGGAGCGTAGATGTCGGTTACAGATGAGATTATGTCATCCCTTTGTCAGATGACAGCGAGTAAACTGCAAACCACAACAGTTGACTTTCCAAGCCCTTTGAGTTTAAAGGCAAATAAGTCTGGTCTTTTGTCTCACAGTCACAACATTATCAGACCAATAAGTGCTCCTGTTACCCAGGAGCCCAAACAAAACAGTCAGTTTCCTTCATGGACTCCTGTGGGATTGGGACTAACCAGAGAGAAATTCCATAGCGGGCAAAAGACTCAGAGAAGGGAGACTGTCCAATCAGCCAACCAACACTCCCACATACACACCTGCTGAAGTGAAACAGACTATGTCACAGACAGTCATAGGTTCTCTCTTTTTATAGAAATCAATAGAAAAATCCAGTGGAATGTTCTCATCATATCCACTCTGGTTTTCCCTCTACTCATAATGCAAGGTTTTCAATCCAAGCTTTACAGATGTGAGACTAAGCATTGGCCTGTATGGTTAAATAAGAATGGGTATAAATGGGACTTAGAGCACATTACAAAATGCCCCAAGATTACCGGTATAGATGACAGTGTCTTCCCAATCCCAAAATGAACCCATCGCCACCACAGAACACTGAGACAGTCAGACATGATAGACACAGTCCACCAGGATTCATTTCCTTAAGGTCTGATTAAGATTGGAATGTCCGGGAGCATAGTCTGACCACAACTCTCCAGGGCCATATTATACACAGATTCTCTAGTCTACAAAGTATGATTCTGCCCAGAGCTATCCAAATATACACACAATCACACATCATCACAGTCCCCCAGTGCTGAGAAGTAGGAGAGTCAGGAGATCACTAGCAGCTGTCCTCAGTGGTCTCAGACCCCAGACAGTGCTACTTGCTTGACTTTGTTCAGGAAGTCTCCACACACACACGCATGTACGCACGCACACGCGCACACACACACACACACACACACACACACACACACACACACACAATGTAGCAGGATGTTTGCCTCTGGGAGAAATAAACATGGATCGAGAGGGTTAATTTCCTCATAGACAGAGGAACGTTATTCAAGCAAGGTACCACAGAAAGAATGCCCTGGGCTATTTGTTTCTGTCTGCTAACTAGCAAGTCATTACGAGGAAACTCCTACTGAGAGAGAGAGAGAGAAACAGAGCCTCTGGGAAAGGGGGAAGAGTGTCTAACAGTATCTCTCTCTGTATAACTGACAGATCTAGGGGACAATTGAGAACTTCAGATGTGCAGTATCAGTATCTTTACAGAGTGCTAAAAACAGAATCTCAGTCAGCCAACTACCTGAAAGTGACTAACCCCTGGAACCCCACTCTCTTACTTGAACTTGATAAATGTCATGCTGCGACACCAGAAATGTTTCTGTTCTAACAGATAAAACGGACCTGATCAAACTCAGATGGGGTGCAGCTATCGGCTGACTTGGAAGGAACACACAGTATGTGTGAGAGACACACTCTTGACTTTCACAGCTCAGTCATTTCACTGCATAATCCACCAAAAG
Organism: Oncorhynchus nerka; assembly: GCF_034236695.1. NCBI lineage: Eukaryota > Metazoa > Chordata > Actinopteri > Salmoniformes > Salmonidae > Oncorhynchus > Oncorhynchus nerka. The sequence continues at coordinate 42,535,561 of NC_088406.1, forward strand.
CAAGAGATCAGCAAATTCCCCAGGCACTGTCCATGATAGTCTTTCACAAAAACACCCTGAACAAAATCAGCCTTTTCTGGCTAAAACCAGATGTGACCTGTCCACAGCATTTCATTGTCCCTGCTCGTTTCCTGCTTCCTTACTTCCTGCGGACCGACGTGTCGTTTCACCAAAGCCCGGCCGTTCAAAAGCGTAACGAAGTGAGACAGGGTAGTGTTCTCAAGAGCCGTAAACCTAGCCAATTATACCGGTCCAATTGGCCAGGCTAAGTCTCAGACCTATCATGTGTTTAACACATTGCGGAGAGCGCTGAGGCCGCGGCATCAACCCACAACACATAGCATCGATGCTGCAAGCCGCGTGTCACAATCTGAAGGATTGCATTAGCATAGCGTTCTCTGACATCAGTGATTAGAAGCAGGTGGACAATTGGCCTCCTATGACACTATGCTCAAAGGGATATTCAATATATGCAAAAAGACAATAAAACATCTACCAATAGGTGCCCTTCTTTGTGAGGCATTGGAAAACCTCCCTGGTCTTTGTGGTTGAATCTGTGTTTGAAATTCACTGCTTGACTGAGGGACCTTACAGATAATTGTAAGTTTGGTGTACAGAGATGTCATTCAAAAACCATGTTAAAACACTATTATTGCACACAGAGTGAGTCCGTGCAACTTATTATGTGATCTTGTTATTATTTTTAAGCAAGTTTTTATACCTGAACTTATTTAGGTTTGCCATAACAGAGAGGTTGAATACTTATTGACCCAAGATATTATTTCAGCTTAATTTTTAAAATTAATTTGTAAACAATTTGACATTATGGGGTATTGTGTGTAGGCCAGTGACACAAAACCAAAATGTAATCAATTTGAAATTCAGGCTGTAACACAACAAAAAGTCACAGGGTGTGAATACTTAAGGCACTGTAGTAGACTAGGATCGACCATCTACAGATCGGTTCAGGCACAAACACATAGGCCTGAGAAAGAGACAGTCAACAGGTGCTTTAGTGTACATACCTTTCGGTATCGCTAACTGTTTCTGTTCCACAACATCCACATGAATATACGGACCATAACATACCATTGCGGGTGAGGCCCTTAAGTACATAGACTGTGGCCCATAAAGGCTGACTGATTTACCTGTGGCACACTGGCGTGAGGTCAGTAATTCATACATTTTTGGTGGTTATCTAATGGTTCTCCTGTGGTTCCAGGTGACTGGGGGCTGGGTAAAGTGTGGATAAAGTCAGTCTGAGATCCAGAGAGAGGCCTATGTGCCTCCTTGCTGTGTGAGGATGTTATCCAGACATCTGTTCTACACAACACAGACCAGGATTAGGGAAGATGGAGGAAATGAAACATCATTCATCTACATTGGAGAGGTTAGCTCTCTCCCCTCTGTCTATCTCTACTCTTTCTCCCACTCCCCTATTCCCTCCACCATTGACAAATCCAAAATCCACAGCAGAATATAAAAGTCTCAACATTATCAAATAATAGTGCTATCTCTCTCATGGTCTGACCATGAGATGGTCTCATTGGAATATGTCAAAATATGGTCGTTGCTACCCCTATACATATCTAGCTCTGTCACTCAGTATCCCTGCACATTGTAAATATGCTACTGGAACTGACCCTGCATTTAGATAGTATGATTACTTACTTTCTCTTGTTCTTCTTATTTCTTATTTTTATTTCTTGTGTGTTTTTGTTCTACCTTGTGTTATTTTTTGTGCTACATTGATATTGATTACTGCATTGTTGGGTTTGGAGCTTGCAAGAGAGGCATTTCACTGTACTTGTGAACGTGACATTAAAACCTTGACACTTGAAATACTATGGTTATATACTGTATGTTAACATTCTGATATATTTCTAATGATATGTTCTGAAGTCTACCCTACATTCTGCCACCATCGTGTGCCCCTTCGCTCAACACTCCTCTCCTTTCTGACTAGCTGGGCGTGGCTCTCCCTGAGCGACTACAACTGCTGGGTTCATGGCTCCAGGTATGGAACAGAGGCCCAAGTCTAAATAAACGTCCCATTCACCCACCAAACCTGGTTTGTATTAGTACTGTGGGGTGGCTCCAATGTGTTAAACTTTATGTAAAAAGCTTTAAACACTTTAGTGGATTAATGGAATGATATTATTATAATTATTAAAGGTAGACTCAGCGATATGACGTAGATGCAGAAAGTAAACAGCATAGTGGGTCAATTTCCACAATAACTAAGAGTGTTGAAGCACAAGACTCAACTTCTCCTCTTTTCTCCACGGTTTTGGTCCCGTGGCGACCACACCGTAACATGCGCTGTGTGAGACTGTGTGAGAGCAAAGTTTTCTATCTCGCTCATCTCAATATCTGTGGTGCTGCTTGTGGCAAAGTCAATTCAACTGAGTATACTTTTTAAAATTGTATTAAATATTTTTGGGGGGTATTTACCACCTTTTTCTCCCCAATTTCAATCTTGTCTCATCGCTGCAACTCTCCAACATGCTCGGGAAGCGAAGGTCAAGTCATGCATCCTCTGAAACATGACCTGCCAAACACCCGCCCGCTTAACCTGGACCAGCCGCACCAATGTGTCGGTGGAAACACTGTTCACCTGACGACCGAGGTCAGCTTGCAGGCACCCGGACCGCCACAAGGAGTCGCTAAAGCACGATGAGCCAAGTAAAGCCAAATCCTTCCCTAACGGCTGGGCGCCGTCCTATGGGACTCCCAATCACGGCCGGTTGTGATACAGCCCGAGATCGAACCCAGGTATGTAGTGACGCCTCTAGCACTGTGATGCAGACCACTGCGCCACTCGGGAGGCCTGAGTCTACCTTTAAAAGAGATGAGAGAACAGCTCTGCATCCACTACCTCATGCTCTAACCCAGGTACTGGGTACTGGCATAGGTATACTTTACACATCATATTAACTAAACAAAATAAAACACTTACTGTATCTGCGTAAGCTGTGCTGGTCATTAAGACATCACAAAGACTACAATTCTCTTACCAAGGCAGAATCGCCATAGTATTACAACCACCACACTCACATCTAGGTCACCCCAAACCTGAATGCTATGCTGGAGAGAACCAATAAAGCATGGAGAACATTATACAGCTTCCCCCTCTCCAGTCTTCTTGTCCTTAATAGGTTTAGCAGTCAGAAAGCCAAGGCATGGTTCTGCAGGGCTAACTCTACTGCAGCGAAGCAGAGACAGGTAGGGCAGGATCTCTGAGCAACACAGCACAGCTTCATTACTCTGAGTGAGTTGACAGAGCTCTTGGCATGTTGAAGCCTCTCTGCTGACCTGGAACACGAAACCAAGGAAAATGCTCAGAAGCAGAGTAAAGTAGACATTTTCACATTTCCATTGCAATTGCTACGTTGTGCCCTAATGAACACAACCCTGGACTGGTTCAAAGAAGGTGTGGACAATCTTAAAGCCTGTGGCATAGTTCACCTGGCGGATATGGGAATATGGTTTCAGCTCTGATAATCAACCCTCCACTGCTGGAGTGGGCCATATTCTGAAACTACATGGGAATAACTTTGGAATAGCACTTGGAACATTGGAGCATGTGCATATGAATGGGCATTGCTTTTAGAAAATATAAAAAAATGGGGACAAGTCTGTCATTGAGCTGCATTCAACCACATCCACCAACTCAAAAAGCAGCTTACTTCGATCACACCTTTAATCACAATCACACCTTGTATCTATTGGTATATTTTTTATTCTAAAATTACACTAAACCTGGACCTAAACCTAACAACTTCTAAACCTAAACCCTTGACCTTTTTATGCATTTGACTCAATACAGAGGAACAGTGTCCCTCTCAGTGAGAGCTGGCTGAAAATGGCTGCTGCCCTGCTTTAAACCTTCTGGCTGGAGAGGAGGATAAATCTACTCTCTGGGAGGTGGAGGAAGGAAAGATGTTAAGGGAGAGAGGAGGAATAAGAGGTCAAAGCTTCTGTGTTCACAGAGAGAACCGAATCACAGGATGCTAAAAACCTTGACGGAAATGAGTCTAGGCTTATCTTTGTCCCCCTTCCCTGTCACCTGACTAACGTGTGTGTCCCTCTGTTGTTCACCCTTCCCTGAAAACCCAAGCAGCTCTTTCCAAACAAACGAGCGGGGCAGCCATCAGAAACAAACACTGATGCGTCCCTGTGAAATGTCACAGCCGGAGGAAGAGCAACAAAGAGAACCCCTGGCAGGACTTTCCTTCTGCTGCGTGTGTGGAGAAGGCATGTGTGTGTGCTTGTGACAGTGTCACAGTGTTTGTATGTGTGTGTATGTGTGTGTGTGCGTGCCTGAGTGCATGCGTGCATGTTTGCGTGTGTGCATGCATATGCATGGTAAGGGGGTGTAACTAATTGTTCTCTGTTATCTCTTTTGGCGGGAGTCTTCCTTAGAACATCAACTAACAAACGTTGTCCTCTCGCTGTTGGCCGGATGACAGAGTGTTAGGGGTCAGAGGGTCAGAGGGAAAGGAGAGCAGATCAAGAGATGTTCATGGGAATTTTAAAGACAGGAAGAATAATTCTGGATCAGGTTACTTCTCATATTTACAGTCCACAGTCCACTAGTATGCTTTCATATTTAATTATTTGATTGCTTGCTGATTAGCTTGAATAAACAGGACGGACCACTGAAGCGTTACAGAATCCTAGTCATTTGCCCATATTCACAAAGTGTTTCAGAGTTGGAGTTCTGATCTAGGATCAGGTTCCCACCTGTCCATATAATCTTATTCATTAGGATCTAAAAGGTCAAAGATCCTAGATCAGATCCTACTCTATGGGATGACTTTATGTCAATATAGGCCCTGGTGTCCAGACAGGCAGTGTCTGTTCCATCTGTGAGAAGCTCAAACTGCACATACCCTCATTAGAATCCAGCTTGCAGACTGGAGGACAGAGGATCGAGGCAGGGTTGAGTTTAAAACAATATATATTTTACCTTTATTTAACTAGGCAAGTCAGTTAAGAACAAATTCTTATTTACAACGACGGCCTACCCAGGGAGTTAGCCCCCCAGCGCCCGGGGCAGCAGCCATCAAAGGACCCATTTTCTCCCATAGCGCACTTCTGCCACCTCTAATTACCCAGCAACCCCCATTGAGCGGCCACTGCCGATCGCAGCCACAGGAAACCCTCATTTATGTTTTTCAAAGTGAAAACACAAGGTCTGCACTGTGTCCATTAGGACTTTACCATTTTTTCTCCTTTAAGGATATAGGTCAGTCTCTAGGGCTGGACTCACTAATCTACACACAGCCTCACAGCTCGGCTGTAAAAAGGATACATCGCAAAGGGGTGGCTAGTGGTTACAGGGTGGACACTGAAGTTTAAAAAACGTTGACCTTTACAATGTTGATGTGTTTAGTCGAAAAGGATTCTGTGTTTTTCTCTGGCCTCTCATTCACTCTTTCTCACTCTCTCTCTCTCATTCTCTCCCTCTCTGTCTCTCACTCATATTTTTACCATTCTCTCACTCCGCTTCCCTCACAAAACCCCCCAAAACCATGGCAAAGTGTCCACAACATGTTCTCTTTCTCTGACTCCATGATGACTCACTCACCATACTGGCAGCGTGTTCCTTGGAAGCCTACAGGACAATGACAGATCTGGTCACCTCTCTCAGCACACCTGCCCCCATTGAAGCAGGTAGTAGCAGCACACACCCCTGTATAACACAACGCACATCGGTCACTCCAGTAACACCTGCAAATGCTCATACACATCATGGCACGACAACACATCAACAATGAATTTAATATGTACAATAGCGCTAAATTTGTCCATAGATACATGTCTTAATACAAAAGTAATATTCAGTGTTTGACTTTGAACTCACGGTGCAAACAGCCCCTCTCCTTGCCCCTCTGTGTCCACCCAGGGCAGCACCTGGTCACCCTGTGCACATCCATACTGTACACCTGCCTGTAGGCTGTGTAGTAGCCTGTTCTGCAGAAAGGAAATGACATATAGGTGTAGGATCTTAATTTGATCAACCTGTTGCAGGAGAAGTTTCCTTCAATGCAGGAAATGTTAATCTTGTAGTGTATTTGATGTTTTAAAAGGCTTCTGAAGTTTGTCATTCCACTTTGACATTTCAGACTTGATTTTCCCTCAAGCCCTACAAAAATGTGCATTCATTATAATCCACACAACAATTCACATTTCCTGTTGCTGCAGGATTATTTCCTTGCTGTAGCAAACTGGCTCAAATGAAGATCCTACATCTGTATGAGCCCAGTTATGATAGGAGAGACTGAGTACAACTATCCAACAACATCAACAACAACAACAACAACAGGGTATTGGAGAAGATGTGCCACTCACCTCCTTTCGTAGCCAACACACCAGCGGTGGCCGGTGCAGCCTTGCTTCCAGACCTTGACCATCCGAGTGAAGGTCTGGACACAGGGCTGGCGTGCACCCAGCATGGACAACTCCTGCTCCGCACACACGTTAGGCCTGCAGAGACACAGAGAGGACGGTTCAGTCTGTAACACTTTACATTAAGTAGCTTGTATACCTGTGTAGTAACACTATAATTACTCTGGATACTAGGGCTACATTGTTATATACCATGTTGTTATCATCAATTGAATCATTGATTTACAATGGCATAAAAATGGAGATGAGCGGTTTAGATATCCTTCAAGTTATTAGCGATGGGTACACAGGACAGGAGAGGGTCAGGGTTGAGGTCAATGAGAGAGAGAGTTTTTACTCTCCTCCCTCTGACACCAGAGTTGCTGACCCTTATCATCAACCACCCAGCAGCTCCAGACCCTCCAGCGTCTTGACAGGTGCCCAGCGTGTTCACCCCAGATGAGGTGTGTGTGTGTGTGTGTGTCTCCCAGGGAGCACGCCGACACAGGGGAAACACTGAAACAATCCAAGAGGAAGCAGGTGCACACATTCCAACAGACACAGTGACATACATTACCTAGATGTGCTATCGTATGTCTATTCACAGCACCAGATAGACCTGGGAATTTAGCAATTGGATTGAATTCAGCAATAATTGGCCATTGTTAGGAGTATCTCATTCTAGATGGCTTGTGAGTTACCTGCTGTGGGTTAAATCATGTAAAGTAAAACCATTCTATCTGCATCTGTGGTCTAGGTTTTGGTCTGTTCTCCTTTAGAATTCCCTAGACTCGTGTTCTCAAATACTCTGCTAGACTTGGACAGTGTTCCAGATACCCAATAAACAACCAATAAAACTCCCCAGGCAATACCAGTTTATTATCTCGTCAGAGAAAATATGTCAGAATGTGTGCGCTTGTTTGTGTGCGTGCCGTGACTTTGTGCATGTCTTCCTATCCGCCAATGAAAATGCCAAGGTATTCAGCAGCTGAATATCTACATACCATCCATCATAAATATATCAAGATGTTGTCAGAACAGGGATATATAACACACTTGTGTCCAAATGTGTATTTCTGCATCTGCACACACCATCTGGGTTCAATAGACAGCAGGCTAGGTGAAATAGCTACGGGAAGTTTTAGGCTCTTATAGTCGTGAAAATATCCTCATTCTTTTCGCGAAGTCTCTCGAGAAATGCACATTCCTTTACATCCTCAGCATAATATCATGCTTGCCGGGTAAAGTAATATGGTTTATTTTACGTGGGGTCCACAAAGGGCGACGCCTAGAGGACAAATGCATCCAGATTACTGTTGTGCAGTCAAAAAAGACAAGAGTACACCGTACAGATATAACGTTCGTATCAAACAGTAGAAAACAGTGACAACAAAGCCTAATAACCATGATAAGAGGCTGTGGTTGATCCCTTTAACCAAAAGCATGTTGAAACATGCTGCAATAACACATTTCCATTGAAGAGCCGCGAAATCCAAATGGACTATTTATTCCTTTGGTTATTTACAGACTCAAATGTTCATGTGTCTCAGAGACAGACACGTGAAGACTGTAGTGTGCTCATGTATTAGATGATTCAACATACAATATTCGAGCAACTCTAAATTCACTCACATGCCAGGTTGTAACTCCAGAGATGATGCGATGCGCGCGGTGTCCAGTGCTATCATGCACCACATTAAAACGTTCAAGAACATGACTCATTCACACAAGGAAGACTACAAATTAATGAGTGATGTGGTGAAGGTAAATATCTCCTATAGTCCCGTCAAATAATGATGTGCATCGAAACAGGACTACAATGCTTCCAAATTGTCCCGTGTCTAGAGAGTTTGAGAGAGTTTGAGAGGGTCTTCTTGTCCTTTGCTTGCATCCATCCCCCTTCGTCGTACGAGCTCTATTCACACGAGTTCCGGAGTACCACCCACGAGCACTAAGAGGGTCGCTATCATCACCAATGAGATCGATCTTTACTCAGCTCTCCGCCACTAAGAGCTTTTCAACTGTGTATTTTGATCTATGAAAAGTGCAGACTATTGAACTTGAACTTCATACACTAAATAGATTCGGATTGGTTTGATTATTGATCCATTTACGACATTTATTTACGAGATCAAAAATATTTACCAACCCTAAGACTTTTTGACACCTTCCCGCTTTATTAGTTTTTTCTCTAGAGCCTGTAGGCCTATTTGATAGTGTTTTGTTAGAGTTCATTGATGTTTCAATTAAAAAGCGTTGATTTGGAAACAGCGACCTCCATCGTTGTTGTCGTTGAATCGTGCATTTATAAATTGCAGTGTGTTATAGGAGAATACCCTACAGCGCAACTTTGCGGTTCTCTCAGATTAATTAACAGATGTTTTTTTAAATGTAGGCTCACAGTGCTGAGTGCAAAGTGGTTCATGAAGGGCTTTATGTGTGTGGTTTTTCTCTCCATCCTACTCTTCCTCTTCTCAAACTTCTCCCTCTCGCTCCACTTTTTTTTTCTCTTTCGATCATCTCCTTCCATCACTTCAACTCCACCTGTCACTTTCTGCGTCTCCTCCTTTGTCTTCTCTTTCGATCATCTCCTTCCATCACTTCAACTCCACCTGTCACTTTCTGCGTCTCCTCCTTTGTCTTCTCTTTCGATCTTCTCCTTCCATCACTTCAACTCCACCTGTCACTTTCTGCGTCTCCTCCTTTGTCTTCTCTTTGACATCTACTTTTATTTTGTCAATCTCATTCACTTAATTGTTTAATAATCTCTCCTGTTCTTGTAATATTCTACCTTCTCTTATTCACATCCACTTTCAACCTTTCCATTATCTTATTCTTCCTCTCCAACTTCTCTTTCTTCTTTTCCAACTCCCAACTTTCCAACTTTCTCCAATATGTCTAGCTTCTTGCTCTTTTTCTCCAGTTTCTCTTTCTGCTTTTCCAGCCCCTTGTCTTTCATCACTACCTACTCCCTCACCACCCATCTCTGCATTGCCACCTTCTCCTTCCTCTCTACCCCTCCTTCTTCTTCTTCATTTCCTCCTTTTCACTCTCCACTCCTTGCCTTCTCCAACACATCCTCTTTTATTTCCACCTTCTCTCCCTACTTATGGATCTTCTCCAGCAGTTTGTAGAGCATTTTCACAGTGTCTTCTATAATCTCTGCATCCATACTCTCTTTAACTCTCTCTCTATCTCCCTCTCAATCTCTGCACATGGTCCAACCCTCAAATAATTGTGATAAAACTGCTGAATGAGTAGGCTAAATCATTTGTATCCGTTAGTAATACATCAGGCAACATTTTAGGGAAATCTATTCATTCTTATGATCAAACAATAAAAACGTTTGCTTAAATATGTTTTGACCCATGGTTAATAAGTACCCACCACGTGAGTGCAGAAATCCAGTGGTGTAAAGTACTTACGTAAAAATACATTAAAGTATTATTTAAGTAGTTTTTATGGTATCTACTTTTCTATTTATATTTTTGACTAGTTACTTTTACTTCACTACATTCCTAAAAAAAAAAAAAGTACTTTTTACTCCTTACATTTTCCCTGACACATTTTGGATGCTTAGCAGGACTAGAAAATAGTCAAATGTACGCACAACAGAACATCCATTGTCATCCCCACTGCCTCTGATCTGGCTGACTCACTAAACACAAATGCTTCGTTTGTCAATTATGTGTGAGTGTTAGAGTATGGCCCTGGCTATATTTAAATTTAAAAACGCAAGAAAATGGTGCCGTCTGGATTGATTAATATACGGAATTTGAAATGATTTATACTTTTACTTTTGATACTCGAGAAATTACATTTGCTTTTGATACTTAAATAAAAACCAAATACTTTTAGACTCTTACCCAAGTAGTATTTTACTGGATCACTTTTACTTTTACTTGAGTCATTTTCTATTAAGGTATCTTTACTTTTACTCAAATATGACAATTTGGTACTTTTTCCACCACTGTAGAAATCATTATCACAGATATTATAACAGGTATTTTACAGTATGGAAAACATGTGACGTGACCAACTTCCTGTTTGGGTCCACCATCCATGACATTCATTCAGGGCGGTAGTGTACGTTGTTGTCCCTTTCAGCCTCCTGGAATCAACATCTAAAGATGCTACATCATCTGTAATGCACCCTTGAATCTTCAGCTAGACCATATCCGTTTTTGCACGTATATTTAATACCTGGGAGAAGAACAAACCAAAGGGTAAGGCCAGCTAGCTACTACTATCAGCCAGCTTGCTTGTCAGCTAGAAATGGTGTTTCGAAAAGCTAGCATGCTAGTGACGTGTTAGCTAACTGTCTGTCATACAGACATTTCAAAGTATCTGGTCAGGCCGCAGTCAGTAGTTAGCTTGCTACTCGTTGAATAATGTTTGGAATTGCATTTATGGGGCTATATTTCGGTAAACATTACAAACCGTAAGCGCACCAACAGAAATAGCTAGCTAACTTAGATAGCTTGCTAGCCAGCTCGAGACATAGCGAGCTATTATTTTTGTTGATATTCCAGCCATCCAATGTCTACTTTGGTTTCATTGGTGAAAATACTAATACCAAACTTACAGTAGTAAGTGGTCCTCATCTGGAGAGTGGAAATGCATTCAAGCCGTTGATTCGGATGCTCCTTTTATTCTTATCACACGATGGCGACACGAGAATTCGTTCTATTTTAATTCATAAAGAAGACCATCACCATCAAGGTTTCCTGGGGTATAGTTAAAAATAACCTTATATGTGGCTACATGGATACCCATTTATGTTAGGACCTCTTCTTTTAACAGATAAAGTAAAACTTGCTTGCCATTGTATTATTGTTGTCAAAGGGAATCCCAAACTATATTGTGTAACCAGTTAGTTGGGTCAGCTGATATTGAAAGTGAAAATATTTTTTCTTCATATATTTCCAGCCAAATGAACGGAGCAGCATTCCCCTCTCCTACTGCAGAGATGGCGGAGATTAACCGCATCCACTACGAGCTGGAGTACACAGAGGGCATCAGCCAACGCATGAGGATTCCAGAGATGCTCAAAATGGGCCCCTACGGTCATGACAACCCAGAGGCAGGCTCACGTGACCTGCAGAACGTCATGATGCAGGTCCCAGAGAGGATCGTAATGTCCGGTAGCTATTACGTTGGTCCTCCATAGGGTCTTTGTAGTGTTGATACTCCTGGGCCATGTTCATTAGGCTCAAAACAGGATCAATTGATTTCAAATGGATGGGGTTCTCAGTGACTCTAGTTTCGTTTTCCATTGTAAACAATTTTAGTCTTACTGAACAAAACCCTGTATTGGCCCTTATGTGACACCCTGCCTGACTGCTTTTCTCAGGAGATAGTGAGGACTCCCAGTTCCCGAGACCCAGAGACCTGGACCTGATCCAGTCCACCCCGCTAGAGAGCCTGTCCCTGAAGACCCCTCCTCGGGTCCTCACCCTCAATGAGCGGCCGCTGGACTTCATGGAAATGGAGCGCAGTGCAGCCCCAGCCCAGCCCAGTGAGGAGGTAAGATAGTGGGGGAGGGAGAGTCTATAAATGGACAGAGATCGTACTGATGGGGTGATGCAATGGACCAGGCATGTGTGAACAAGCGGTATCAAACCCTGGTCATCCAATCAGCTCAAGACTGTGCTAGCCCTCTGAGCTAAAGCCTAGACATTAGTTCTGTGAGCTTACACAAATGTTCAGATCTCTGGCAAAGCCATTTGTCTTGTGAGCATAGTTCATAGAACCACTTCCTCTACACTGACAATGGGGAGTTTATTTGAAAGTGACGGCAAAGTCAGTATTTTACGGGAAGAGGATATCAGTATTTATGTGTTCTCCACTCCTAATAGGTGCGTTCGCAAGGGCGGTTGCGGCGGGAACGTTCAGCCAGCGAGAACACCACTGTCCGTCGCAATAGCCAGATTGCCAGAAACGATTCAACGTAAGTAGCCTATCAACTGTGGTCCACACCCCAGTAGTGCAATCCACAATCCACCACCACACCCCTCTCCTCTTCCGCAAGCCTGTTCTTCTTCCTTCCATCTGTCTAGTGGTTTTCCCTGTCTGCTGGCCTGTTTGTCTATCTCTCACTCTGTTCATTTGTTGTGATAATGATTTGGCTGTAGTTGGGTGTCTGTTTCTAGCCGGTGGTGTTGCCCACTCTGTAGCCTGTTTGGTTGGTAGTTGTATCTGGGTCTGCACCCTGTGCTGTTGCAGTTCTGTGTCAGTGTGAGATTAGTGCAGGTCCCTCCTGTCCTGAGTATGGTACTAAAACTTACTCTTAATTCTCTTCACTATTAACCTATGAATCTCCCTGTACCAGGGAGAGGCACCTTACAGTAAACATGGCATAGAACCATTTCATTTTTTAAAAGCTTATTTAACTATACAAAGTCCTTGGGGGTCCTATTTTGTTCAGAGCATCTTTGTGGGAGATGACTCATTGGGACCTTAATTAGGACCTTTCCATGCTTTTGTGTCCGTATCTCCCTTCCTGGTAGAGGGTTAAGTATAGTTCAGTGGTGCACTAGTATGATCTGTTTGACATCACCCCATCAGTACCATCTCTGTCACTCTTTGGTGGCTATTATCTCTGCACAGTGAGTAAAGTGTGGATGGTCTTTCTCCCCTCCCTCTCCTTCACTCTCTCTCCCCCTCTCTCTCTCTGCTCTGTTTTCTCTGGCTTGGCCACTCATGTTGGTGGGGGCAGTGTGACCCCGTCCCTCTCAGCCCCTCTCCGTGCCTGCCCCCCTCTTGCCATGGCCGAGGACGAACAGAACCTGTACAGCGCTAGCGGCGTTCTCTCTTTCATCCAGTCCACCACGCGCCGGGCCTACCAGCAGGTCTTGGAGGTTCTGGACGAGAACCACCGCAGGTGACCCCATGACCCCTCCTCTTAAGGTCATCTCTAGGCTGACCTCTCCCACTCTGCTCACCGTGCAGAGATTAACCCCTCAATTCAATACAATACAATTGTTTTAATCCTCTCTGAGGCAATGAAGTCCCTGCTGTTGTCTCTTTCGCATGGACAGGGTCATCAAATCAGTTCTCGGCTGTTGGACAATTGAACAAAAATTATAATCGTATAATTTGGACATTTGCTCAATGAACAAAATGATTTGTCTTGACCGTATTTGAATCATTTCTTTTGGGGCAATGGGTAGGGATCACCTGGTGATTTGTAACACGCAGTAACACTAATAATATGTCATGATGTATATTTATTTATCATTGCAAATCAAGATTGACTTTGTCTGATGTGCTGTTATTGAGCTGTGGCCTCACTCAGTGCTTGACTGAATTGGTTGAGAGGAGAGTAGTGTGTGGAGCGAAGTCATATTTTCATTGAAAACAGTAGAGTTTTAAGTTAGTGCTGTTCTTGCTCGATCCATGTGCTGTAAGGCCATTATCAAGCAATGTCAACAGCCAACCTATATAGTGATGTGTATTGTCTACTCTCTGAGGAGAAGTGTATTGGAGATGAATATATTGGTAGTCTGTTTTACACTGAATGATCAAAGTCATGAGACATTGGAACTACGAATTTCAAGAGTGAGTGTGAGAGACTTTGGGATTGCATGTGTGAGACACTGTTTGGTATGCTGCTCTATCTCTATTGCTTCCTCTCTCCCTTCCCTGTTTCTGCCTTCTTCAGCAAGCCATCACTGCGAGGGGGGTCTGCCTTGACCTCTAACCCTCTGCATGAATCCAGGTAACTCCACCTGGCACGTAGACTTCACCCCTCTCTTTCTCCCTCTCCGTTCTTTTTCCTCCTCTCTCTTTCCTTTCATCATATAGGCCATAGTTATTGTCAGAAGAGGATGAGTGTTGCTGTCAATAATAGTTGAGAAGATAATTGGGCAATGAATAATGCATGTCTATTGAACTGTTGTCAATGTATTGTACATTTATTTATAATAGAAATACATGGACAATAATTGTTTGACAATCTGTCTTTTACATCATTATTGATCAACGATCGGAAAGATCATCATGCCTGATCCATGATAGAAATGGTTAACCAGGATGTGTTTGGTCTATTTCTCTTCACCCAAGGTTTGCCCTGGCCACTCTAGACACTACTCTGGATGTCTCCATGGCTCCTGATGACATGGCTGTCGTAGATGCAGCAACACTTCGACGGCAGGTCTGCTCCTAATACATTTAGACTGTACTGTACTTCTATGGAAGGTATATCATTAAGCCCACATGTTTTATTTTGGCTATATTGATTGGTGGTGTTGATGTGATTTTCATTGGTGTGCCTATAGATCATCAAGCTGAACCGGAGGCTCCAGCTCATAGAAGAGGAGAACAAGGAGAGGGCCAAGCGTGAGATGATCATGTACTCCGTCACCGTAGCCTTCTGGCTTATCAACAGCTGGGTTTGGTTCCGCCGCTAGAACCCTTTCCTCGGATCCACTGTCAGAGAGTGGAGAACAAAGCCTCTCCTCTTCTATGTGTCAAATGTTAGCAAAATGTACTCTCTGCACTTAGTCCCATCGCTGGATGGCCTTGTTATTGGGTAATGGGATGTTTGTTTTCATTTAATTTTATTGTAACCATGTACATGTACAATGCTATATAATTGTTTTTGTTTTTTTGGCTTAAGAAGCAACGCTTGACTTGGCTGTAAATATTTCTTAATGTTACTCAGTTGTAATCATTGCCCCCGAGGCATTTCCAACAGATAAGAGGTCTAAAGAAAAGGAAAAAATAAGCCACAGTGGAGACAAATCAAAATGGGCTACATATGTTAAATATTTATTTGGGACTGGAGTGATGTGAAAAGATGTAAAAATGTTGTCAAGTACTACTGTTAAATTGTAAGATAATACATCATGTTACATTTTCTCATGGGTTTAATTGATGTATAATACTGAAAGGAAACAGTCACACTATTGCTATTACACCATTTTGATTCATTATGTATGGCCCATATCCACCAAGCCATAGACATGATATGCTATTTCTCATATTTTATCTTCAGTTCCTACCTTTTTTTTTACCAAGAACTCGCTGGCTGGAGCACAATGTTTCCAAATTGGTTGTAGTTTTTAGTCATAATGTGCCAGCATATTATGCTGAGATTCATACAATTTTATTTGAATAAATGACAAAATAGTAAATTCTGATGTTTGAGTTTAGATATATTAGTTGTTACTGGTATTAAATTAGCAGTGTTGGAAGCTACTATGAAAATATAGTTTACGGAGCTACCAATTACTTCACACAAGTTAAGATACGCTAAAGCTACCATTGAGAAAAATATGGCATCATTAACTAAAGTTACTTAGTTAGTTCACAACCTCCAAACTACTTCATGAACAATTATCACGTCTAAATGTCATAGACTACAAATTGCAAGAACATATCACTCTTGGGTCAGATGTTAAAGAATGTAATTTAGCCTTTTGAACACAATGTGATTTAGCCTATTAAACACCAAGCTACTGCTAAATATAATTAAATTACTAGTTGAACTAAATGTAGGTCACTACTCCGTAACACTTCATTAGTATGTTATGTATATTGTGATTACAATGTCAATTGGAATCACGTCTATGGTTGGAAGTTGGAACCCTCTTCGATCATTTTCTAAACTGGAACAAACTTAGCGCGTTAGGGTTGCTGTCCGGACCGTATTTATTGTTACACGCCGTCAGAAACTGTCATGGCATCCGGATACATTGTAAGTCGTGGTGTGCTAACGTTTGGAATTCACTATCATCATGTTTGTAGAAATGTACTCCTTACACAGACCCGAGAGAAGAAGCGATGGATGAAAGCATACACTCTTTTGATGGAAAGAAAGTTGAATATAGAAGGGCTTCCACCACCTAAGCCACGGTAATGATAGCTAAGATACCTTGGGATCAAGTCAAGGCCATTTGTGTTGGTGCTCATAGTTAACGTTAGCTGAAATTACTATATTATAGCCAATATAGAAGACTACTGTATCTTGGGTACATACTGATTTCATGCACCATGGTGATAGTTATTAATGTCTCTATGCTCTGTCTCCTAGCTCTCAAAAACCTAACTGGGACTACCATGCAGAAGTACAGGCATTCAGCAGCCGCCTTAAAGAAAACTTCTCCCCAGAGCTCCTGAAGACAGCCTTCGTGAACCCCTGTTACATTCAGTCAGAGAAAGAGAGGAGACAGGCACTCGGCGTGGACTCTGAAACGGCCGCTCTGGTCCTGGGGGACAACATTCAGCTGAACACACAGGGCTTGGATTTCACCAAAAGCTTCCTGTCTGACTGGTGCAGGGCCAGCTTCCCTAGCCTGCCCAGCAAAGGAGTGGTTGCCATTGTCAACCACCTGACCAGTCATCCAGTAGTTTGCCATGTGGCGCGGAACCTCGCCATCGAGGACCTAACTATGAGCGCTCAATTCCCTGTCCCTGATGAAGTATTGCACAGTACGTTCCTCGCTGTGATCGGAGCACTCCAGGAGAGCAGTGGAGCTGAGAGAGCAGGCCTTTTCCTTCGGGTAAGAGGAAGATCCGCACAACTTTCAACACACACCCAACTAACGGTTAAGATTAAACATTTCAAATGAACATTAGATTGCTTGTGTATCTAAAGATGATCACACCTCCCATACCCTCTTCTCTCCCACCAGGATTTCCTGGTCACCCAGTTGGTAGGTAAAGACCTATTTGAAATGTGGTCGGTGGTGAACCCCATGGGGCTGCTGGTGGAGGAGCTGTCCAAGAGGAACGTGGCCCTCCCAGAGCCTCGTCTCACCAGGTCGGCCGGTGCCGGCACCGTGCTCCCACTCTACTTTGTAGGGCTGTACAGGTACGCCTCACTGTCCACTCCCATCCGTATGCCTCCTGATAAAGCCACACGGTTTTCCTGATCACGAGACCTGACCAGGAATACGCTGTGACCCAGGACCTAAAGTATTTTTTCCCTGGTCTGGACAGATGATCAGGAAAAACTCTTGCCGTTACTTATGGAGTGTGAGAGGTGTGTGTTAGTGTTCTGCCGGTAGTTTGTTGTTTATTGATTATGCTACTGAGTGAGTGTGTGTGTTTGTGTCCTCAGTGATAAGAAGCTTTTTGCAGAGGCTCCAGGGGAGACAGTTCTGGCTGCAGAGGAGGAGGCAGCACGCGTGGCCCTGAGGAAAATCTATGGCTGCACTGAGAACCGGAGACCCTCTAACTTCTCTGCAGCAGAGGAGCAGCTCGGACTCCTACCCTCAATCCATCAGCAGCAGCTAAAGGACATGTCACCCCAAGCACTATAATGTCTTCCATCAGTTGATGACAGCTCATGACATGCCAGAGGGTCAAAGTCAAGCGGTTCCCTTAGCCTATCAGGACCAACCTCCCACAGACTCATAAACCTAGACCTAGGGATACCCTCCAAACTATGTGGTCTGCTCAGCCCTTTAAATTAGAGGACTGTCCTTTGGCAAAATAATGTTTTTTTGTGTAATATATTATTGATGTAAAAACAAAATGTATGCGTATCCCTGAGCATGTCTCTTGAAAGAATGTTTATTATACCATCTTTGGTTTAACCTGTCTGCATATTATTGGGTGTTATTCATTAATGTATGACTGTCCCACAGCAGTTGACATTAGTCTGCTCTAAAAAGAAACATGGGTTAGCGATGTGCAAAATATCTGGATTGATATCACAAGAGTAGGATCCACGACACTATACATTGGAAGGTCATTTTTGGGCTAGTCGGGATCACCTGCTGTGATTGGTTGCCAGGATAATGTCCCTGACATCCATAGTGGGAGATGTGGCTCCCTCTTTTATCCTCTGCTAATGCCACTGCAACCAATCGGCAGAACTTGGAGTGAGAACTCGACTTAAGTGTCTGGCCTGGTTTATTAAAGCTGTATTTTACTATGAAAAGTCTTGACACCAGTATAGACACCCGTTTTGGCACTTTGCAAATGCACTTTTATTGTGCATTTATTTGCACAGGTTGGGAACCAACTGGATAATTGCTCTTTGACCTCAACTGGGTAATCTGTCTATTACTTCAAATTACTTTTACAGAAAGTATTTGGATTCTGCAATTCATTATTACAAATTGAATATTTTATCTGTAGTGATTGCAAGCAGAATATAGCATGGCTGAACAGTGATGTTACATGTGGGTGTGTAATATACACTCGTTTCACTCTCCATCTGGTCCACTTCATGCCAACTGTGCTATCATCCCTCCCTGGTCCCTCGAAGCATCGGCAGCAGAACCTGTGGGCCTAGCTTCCTTCTTTCTCGTCTGTTCTTTTTTAAAGCAGTCATTTAGCCTTTAGGTGGAGAATGAAGGGCTCTATCTGCAGGCAAGAAGTGTAGGCCAGCCCTAATAGGCCTACATCCCAATATATTAATCACTAGGATCACAGAGCAGGGTAGAAGGGGTTGCATCCTCATTCATGTTCATCTGTATTTTGTCTTAAAATGATCATCTGCACTTATTGATCTGCACTGATACATTTCTATTGAGAGACTGTTTCTTGGCCTGGATTCAAAAAGCATCTCAAGTAGGAATGTTGATCTAGGCTAAGTTTTGACTTTTGAATCATATTGACAAGAGGGGCAACCTCATCCTAGATCAGCATACCTATTCTGAGATGCTTTATGAATATATGCCCTGTACTCTTTACCTATTTTAAGCCAGTGTCCTCCAAGGTAAGCTGTCAAAGCAGATCTTCTCTCCGATGTAGGCTACTCAGTGGGACCTAGTCACCCTTGGAGTTCAAATCAAATTTGATTTGTCACATGCGGTGAATACGACAGTGAAATGATTACTTACAAGCCCTTAACCAACAATGCAGTTTTAAGAAAGTAGTTACTAAAATAAACTGAAGTAAAAAAATAAATACATTTGAAAAATAACTAATAATTACAGAGCAACAATAAAATAATAGTAGTGAGGCTACATACAGAGGGTACAGGTACAAAGTCAATGTGTGGGTGAACAGATTAGTCAAGGTAATTGAGGTAATATGTACATGTAGGTAGAGGTAAAGTGACTATGCATGGATAATAAACAGAGCAGCAGCAGCTTAAAAATGGGGGTGGGGTGGCAGGGGGGCAAATTTCCATGTGGTTTTCCATTTACCATTAAAAAAAAATGTGTTAAGGCAAGAACTATTTTCCATGTCCACACTTGGTGAGGCTCGGCGTCAGAAAGACGGTGTGGTGTCTCCGTAACGGTAAGTTCTGTTTCTCTTGGTGTGGTATCTCCATAATGGTGAGCTGTGTTGTTCTCTTGGTGTGGTATCTCCATAATGGTAAGTTCTGTTTCTCTTGGTGTGGTATCTCCATAATGGTGAGCTGTGTTGTTCTCTTGGTGTGGTATCTCCATAATGGTAAGTTCTGTTTCTCTTGGTGTGGTATCTCCGTAACAGTAAACTGTGTGGTTATCTCTTGGTGTGGTATCTCCATAATGGTGAGCTGTGTGGTTATCTCTTGGTGTGGTATCTCCGTAACGGTAAACTGTGTGGTTATCTCTTGGTGTGGTATCTCCATAATGGTGAGCTGTGTGGTTATCTCTTGGTGTGGTATCTCCATAACGGTGAGCTGTGTGGTTATCTCTTGGTGTGTTGTAATCTCTTGCTGACCCAAGGTTACTACGTCTCCATCTGCTTTTGTAGGGCTACATCCCAAGTAGGACCCTACTCCCTATATAGTGCACTACTAGGGAGTTTTTCCTAGCCACCGTGCTTCTACACCTGCATTGCTTCCTGTTTGGGGGTTTTAGGCTGGGTTTCTGTACAGCACTTTGAGATATCAGCTGATGTACGAAGGGCTTTATAAATACATTTGATTTGACTTGGGCTCTGGTCCAAAAATAGTGCACAATATTAGGGAATAGGGTGCCATTTGGGATGCACACTACCCTGTCCACACTACCCTGTCCACAATACCCTGTCCACACTACCCTGTCCACACTACCCTGTCCACTCTACCCTGTCCACTCTACCCTGTCCACTGTACCCTGTCCACTGTACCCTGTCCACACTACCCTGTCCACACTACCCTGTCCACACTACCCTGTCCACACTACCCTGTCTACACTACCCTGTCCACACTACCCTGTCCACACTACTCAATCCTGATGTTAAATACGTCCCAGTAGTTTGATTGTTGTGGTTCAACAGGATGTGATGTCTCTTTAGATCTGGGACAACAGGATGTGATGTCTCTTAGATCTGGGACAACAGGATGTGATGTCTCTTAGATCTGGGACAACAGGATGTGATGTCTCTTAGATCTGGGACAACAGGATGTGATGTCTCTTAGATCTGGGACAACAGGATGTGATGTCTCTTAGATCTGGGACAACAGGATGTGATGTCTCTTAGATCTGGGACCAGAGGACAACAGGACGTGATGTCTCTTAGATCTGGGACAACAGGATGTGATGTCTCTTAGATCTGGGACAACAGGATGTGATGTCTATTAGATCTGGGACAACAGGATGTGATGTCTCTTAGATCTGGGACAACAGGATGTGATGTCTATTAGATCTGGGACAACAGGATGTGATGTCTCTTAGATCTGGGACAACAGGACGTGATGTCTCTTAGATCTGGGACAACAGGACGTGATGTCTCTTAGATCTGGGACAACAGGATGTGATCGGCAGGCGGCACACTTCCTCTCCTGATTTAAACATTTAGGATTTTACTTTTTGAAATGTTAATGACAAGATTTGTAATACATTTGTGGTCAGTTATGTGTGTATATAAAACATGAATACATGGTCACTTCTGAATATCTGGGTCACTTCTGAATATCTGGGTCAGTAATGATGAGACCGTTTCAATGGAGTTCCTGTAGCACTTTTAATGTGTCAAGGTTGAGGCTGTTCTCCTCCCTGAACACCTACCTGTCCTGACCCATCTACACACCTACCTGTCCTGGCTGTTCTCCTACCTGTCCTGGCCCATCTACACACCTACCTGTCCTGGCTGTTCTCCTACCTGTCCTGGCCCATCTACACACCTACCTGTCCTGACCCATCTACACACCTACCTGTCCTGGCTGTTCTCCTACCTGTCCTGGCCCATCTACACACCTACCTGTCCTGGCCCATCTACACACCTACCTGTCCTGGCTGTTCTCCTACCTGTCCTGGCCCATCTACACACCTACCTGTCCTGGCTGTTCTCCTACCTGTCCTGACCCATCTACACACCTACCTGTCCTGGCCCATCTACACACCTACCTGTCCTGGCTGTTCTCCTACCTGTCCTGGCCCATCTACACACCTACCTGTCCTGGCCCATCTACACACCTACCTGTCCTGGCTGTTCTCCTACCTGTCCTGGCCCATCTACACACCTACCTGTCCTGGCCCATCTACACACCTACCTGTCCTGGCTGTTCTCCTACCTGTCCTGACCCATCTACACCTACCTGTCCTGACCTATCTACACCTACCCGTCCTGACCCCTCTACACCTACCTGTCCTGACCCATCTACACACCTACCTGTCCTGGCTGTTCTCCTACCTGTCCTGGCTGTTCTCCTACCTGTCCTGGCCCATCTACACACCTACCTGTCCTGACCCATCTACACACCTACCTGTCCTGGCCCATCTACACACCTACCTGTCCTGGCCCATCTACACACCTACCTGTCCTGGCCCATCTACACACCTACCTGTCCTGGCCCATCTACACACACCTACCTGTCCTGGCCCATCTACACACACCTACCTGTCCTGGCCCATCTACACACACCTACCTGTCCTGGCCCATCTACACACAACACCCCATAATGACAGTGAAAACATGTTTTTAGATGCCATTTTATTGCTTGTATTACATAAATACAGTAATATCTCATTTACATAAGTTCTCACACCCCCCAGAGTCAATACGCTGTAGAAGCACCTTTTACGGCGGCGATTCCAGCTGTGAGGCATTCTGGGTAAGATTCTAAGAGATTGTGGAACATTTTATTATTTTCAATCTTCTTCAAGCTCCGTCTGTCAAATTGGTTGTTGATCATTGCTACTCAACTATTTTCAGGTCTTGACATAGATTGTGAAGTAGATTTAGTTCAGCAGTAACTCATCCACTCAGGAACATTCACTGTCTTTTTGGTAAATAACTCCAGTGTAGATCTTGACCTTGTGTCTGGTGGAAAGCAGACTGAACCAGGTTTTCCTGTAGGATTCTTCCTGTGTTTAGCTCCAGTCTGTTTATTTTTTTTATCCTGAAAAACTCAGCCAGTCCTTAACAATTACAAGCATACCCATAACATGATGCAGCCACCACTATGCTTGAGAATATGGAGATGGTACTCAGTAAAGTGTTATATTGGATTTTCCCTAAACATTACACTTTGTATTCAGGACAAAAAGTTCATTTCTTTGCCACATTTTTTTTGCAGTGTTACTTTAGTGCCTCGTTGCAAACAAGAAATATTTGTTATACTGTACAGACTTCCTTCTTTTCACTCTGTAATTTAGGTTAGTATTGTGGAGTAACTACAATGTTGTTCCTATCAAAGCCATTGACCTCTACCTGTTGTAAAGTCATCATTGACCTCTACCTGTTGTAAAGTCATCATTGACCTCTACCTGTTGTAAAGTCATCATTGACCTCTACCTGTTGTAAAGTCATCATTGACCTCTACCTGTTGTAAAGTCACCATTGACCTCTAGAGACCTGTTGTATAGTCACCATTGACCTCTACCTGTTGTATAGTCACCATTGACCTCTACCTGTTGTACAGTCACCATTGACCTCTACCTGTTGTACAGTCACCATTGACCTCTACCCGTTGTAAAGTCACCATTGACCTCTACCTGTTGTAAAGTCACCATTGACCTCTACCTGTTGTAAAGTCACCATTGACCTCTACCTGTTGTATAGTCATCATTGACCTCTACCTGTTGTAAAGTCATCATTGCTTTCTACCTGTTGTAAAGTCATCATTGACCTCTACCTGTTGTACAGTCACCATTGACCTCTACCTGTTGTATAGTCATCATTGACCTCTACCTGTTGTAAAGTCACCATTGACCTCTACCTGTTGTAAAGTCACCATTGACCTCTACCTGTTGTAAAGTCATCATTGACCTCTACCTGTTGTAAAGTCATCATTGACCTCTACCTGTTGTAAAGTCATCATTGACCTCTACCTGTTGTATAGTCATCATTGACCTCTACCTGTTGTAAAGTCACCATTGACCTCTACCTGTTGTAAAGTCATCATTGACCTCTACCTGTTGTATAGTCATCATTGACCTCTACCTGTTGTAAAGTCACCATTGACCTCTACCTGTTGTAAAGTCATCATTGACCTCTACCTGTTGTAAAGTCATCATTGACCTCTACCTGTTGTAAAGTCACCATTGAACTCTTGGTGAAATCACTGAGTGGTTTCCTTCCTCTCCGGCAACTGAGTTAGGAAGGACGCCTGTATCTCTGTAGTGACTGGGTGTATTCCACTGGATGTCATAAGGTGAAAGCACCAATTTGTAAGTCGCTCTGGATAAGAGCGTCTGCTAAATGACTTAAATGTAAAATGTAAAATAGTCTGGGTAGCCATTTGATTAGCTGTTCAGGAGTCTTATGGCTTGGGGGTAGAAGCTGTAAAGAACCTATTGGGACCTAGACTTGGTGCTCCAGTACCGATTGCCGTGTGGTAGCAGAGAGAACAATCTATGACTAGGGTGGCTGAAGTCTGACAATTTTTAGAGCCTTCCTCTAACTGGTAAAGAGGTCCTGGATGGCAGGAAGCTGTGCCACAGTGATGTATGTTCCAATAAACAGCACTTGTTTTTATACAGTAGGAGCCATGGATGTGAAGCACAGTCACTCACATGGGCACAGCAGCCTTTTCTTTTACTTTCAATGCAGTAGTCCATCACACTATATGTAACTCAACATTGTGTGCTGTTTTTTTCTGAATGATAAGAAAAGCAATAAGAATAGCACATTCTCAAATAGTGTTCCAACACTAATAAATAAGCAATTTATGATTATTGAAATGTATAACACATAATCGCCTAAGGTGACATACAAACTTCTACACATCTCTGACATCTTCAATTATATTATCTTCTAACTATTCTATTCCTCTAATTCTTGTTCCAATGTAATGATACCCTAATAATAGATGTACATCTTAAGATGTATGAGATGAGGGGTGTTTCCTCTTTGTATGATGAAAAGGAATGTGCCTGGAATTAGGACACATGATGCAATGATAAGTGTCAAGCTGCTGGGTGGCGCTGGTTTGCCCATGGAAACCAAGCGCAGATAGTGCGTGACTCCTCGTTCAGCCGACAGCACAAGTAGCCTCTCTACTTCGTTCCTTTCAGACAGAGTCGGTACCCGTTTAGCAGCAAAAGCTTTTTCCTTTACTTGTAATTCCCCATCCTTCCCTGGTTTTATTTTTCTTCCCCTATTTGTCCCAGTCATGGCGGCGAGTGCGAAAAGAAAGCAGGAGGAGAAACACCTGAAGATGCTGAGAGAAATGACGAGTTTGCCTCCCAACAGAAAGTGCTTTGACTGCGATCAGCGCGGCCCAACCTATGCCAACATGACGGTGGGGTCTTTCGTCTGCACCTCGTGCTCTGGCATACTGTAGGTACACATGTGATTGAATGAGTGACATTTTCATTCCGCGTTGACAGGCCGCAAACATGTCTGCTAACTAGCTACTTACTAACGTTAGCTAGCTAACCGTTAGCTAGGCTAGCTATCCACTCCCTCCCCGTCTCTTTTAATTTAGAACCGCAATTGTCTTGTGAGTTGGGTGTCTGCTGTGTTAGCTATAGGTAACTAAATATAGGCAGATTTTCGCGATATATCTAGTACAATAATATGATAGTTTACTAACTAACCAGATACAGATATCATCTATTTGGCTAGTAAGCTCACTGGTGGCTAACTAGCTAGCCACATAACGGCAATTTACCGGTAGCTAGCTAACGTTAGCTGGCTCCAATCAGTTAACCAGTTTACAGGAGTAGTAACTAACTGGTAAGCCGCTAGATGTGAAAGTGTCTAGGCAAGAAGTCTGACTATGATATGTGTTTTTCTATAGTTAAGAAACGTGTCACCTGCTGCTGCAGTCTTTTCACACTGCAACCTGGACTCAGAGGTAGACGTAACATAAGGATGTGTTCGTAAATAAATTTGTGGTCTGGGCGTTCGTAAATTCAGAACATTCAGAGCGGTCACTGGGCGCTCTGGCGGAGGAGTAGGGTTGAACGGAGCGTTCTGACCTCACAACAGTAGTCAAGCACCCACGCTAATTGACTAGCTTACTAGCTACTTCCAGACACAAATGAGAGAATATCCCATACTGACCATTTTACTCGCCCTAGCAGAGCTGTTTCAATGTTATCCACAGCGTTGGTGACTGTATCTGTGCCACTGGCAACAATTTAATTATTCCTTTTGCCGACTTTTACTGACACCGGCCATATTCAACGGGTGTTGAGCATTGTAAATTCATCACTTATTCTGCGCTCTGGCACACTCAGAGGGCCCTGAAATCGGAGTAGATAGTCAGAATGAATTTACGAACACGCCCATAGTACACGAAAATCCGGGACACTCAAAATAGGTAGGGCTCTATGACTTATTTTTTATTAATTAAATGATTGAATTAATTCAATGATAAGTTAAGTTAGAATCCTTCATTTATGAGATTTGCGCACTCAACCTTTGGGTTGCTAGACGTTCACTAGTATTATTCAAATCACATTTTATTGGTCACATATACACATGGTTAGCAGATGTTATTGCAAGTGTAGCGAAATGCTTATGCTTCTAGATCCGACAGTGCAGCAGTGTCTAACAGGTAATATCTAACAATTCCACAAAACCTAATATCTAACAAATTCCACAACAACACCTAATACACACAATCTAGTAAAGGAATGGGATAAGAATATATAAATATATGGATGAGCAGTGACAGAATGTAAACATTCTTAAAGTGGCATTATTAAAGTGACTAGTGTTCCATTTATTTAAGTGGCCAATGATATGAAGTCTGTAGGTAGGCAGCCGCCTCTTTGTGCTAGTGATGGCTGTTTAACAATCTGATGGCCTTGAGATAGAAGCTGTTTTTCAATCTCTCTGTCCTAGCTTTGATGCACCTGTACTGACCTCGCCTTCTGGATGGAAGTGGGGTGAACAGGCAGTGGCTCTGGTGGTTATTGTCCTTGATCTTTTTTGCCTTCCTATGACATCTGGTGTTGTAGGTGTCCTGGAGGGCAGGTAGTTTGCCCCCGACGATGTGCTGTGCAGACCTCACCACCCTCTGGAGAGCCCTGCAGTTGTGGGCAGTGCAGTTGCCATACATTTTACATTTACATTTAAGTCATTTAGCAGACGCTCTTATCCAGAGCGACTTACAAATTGGTGCGTTCACCTTAAGACATCCAGTGGAACAGCCACTTTACAATAGTGCATCTAAATCTTTTAAGGGGGGTGAGAAGGATTACTTTATCCTATCCTAGGTATTCCTGAAAGAGGTGGGGTTTCAGGTGTCTCCGGAAGGTGGTGATTGACTCCGCTGTCCTGGCGTCGTGAGGGAGTTTGTTCCACCATTGGGGGGCCAGAGCAGCGAACAGTTTTGACTGGGCTGCGCGGGAACTGTACTTCCTCAGTGGTAGGGAGGCGAGCAGGCCAGAGGTGGATGAACGCAGTGCCCTTGTTTGGGTGTAGGGCCTGATCAGAGCCTGGAGGTACTGAGGTGCCGTTCCCCTCACAGCTCCGTAGGCAAGCACCATGGTCTTGTAGCGGATGCGAGCTTCAACTGGAAGCCAGTGGAGAGAGCGGAGGAGCGGGGTGACGTGAGAGAACTTGGGAAGGTCACCAGGCGGTGATACAGCCCGACAGGATGCTCTCGATTGTGCACCTGTAAAAGTTAGTGAGTGTTTTCGGTGACAAGCCACATATTTTTTTTCAGCCTCCTGAGGTCAGGGTTACACTGTCTGTGTGCGTGGACCATTTCAGTTTGTCGGTGATATGTACACAGAGGAACTTAACTTTCCACCTTCTCCATTGCTGTCCCGTCGATGTAGAATCGGGCATCATATGAAGTCTAATGTAGCATCATTTGATGCAAAGTGCATCATATGGCTGTATTTTGAAAGTTATATTTCTTGAAAACTTGTTTGTTGACATGCAAAACATTTTTGGACTATATCAACAATGGACTAATGAAACAAATACCAAAATATATTTTTTGGGGTGGAGTTTTCCTTAACTAACCTTCTGTTTTATGTAACCATAACAAACATAACATGTACTAATTTGACTGTCACGGAATTTGGTTTACTATGGTACGTCTTGTCTATGAGACCAGCCTGCACACTAGCAAGCTAACTTTGCTCCTCATGTGGCTAGCCAGCATTTTTTTAGTCTACCACCTAACTCTGCTAGTTATCGAACCAGGCAAAGTTGACCACATTAAAACAAGTGTCATCTACCTAGCTAACTATACAGGTAGGGACTTGACTATTGATCATTCCCAACCTATTTTCTGGCTCACTATTTAGCTAACAGTATTAATGTCATCCAAGGTTGATGCTGTACCTCTGCCTTGTACTATTGTGTAACCAAGCATCTGTATAGTTTGGGATTTGAGGATTAGTGGGACTGAAGCTGTGTTTTTCTCCTCCCTTCTACCACCGGAATAATGCAATGTCAAATATTGTTGAGGAAATGTGTGTAAAATATATATAATATATATATATAATATTTATATGTGTGTTTTTTAAATATTTTTTATAACACCATACAGGCAGAGAAAAAAAACTAGAATTTTTGATGTGCTGCAGCTATTTCATGTCAACCTGACCTTGTTTGTTCAGAATCTGACAATGCCTGGTGGTTGCATGCATGGTAAAGAACGACCTGTTACATATCTTAAACAGAGGACATCACTGGTGTACTGTTCACCATTTCCTGGTTTGCAGCTAGGTTGAAGATCATCCGGTGTCTTCAACAGCAGCAAGCTTGTTTGCTTTTTTCATCATTGAAATAATTCCTGCTGACATACAAATGAGATGAAAATGAACCCAGCGCTCCCTGCTTTGCTAGCCTATAATATTCTGCAGTAGATCTATATGATGTCATTATGCTAATATTTTCATAATCACTTGCAGAACATCTTTCCTCTCAGGTCTTTGGGGGGGGGATTTCAGTTTTTTCTCTTGCTTACACAGTTAGGCTTAAAACCACCCATGTCGTGCTAGTCAGTACATTTGCAGATTCTAGTCTAGCATCATAGTTTGTGTATGAGGTTTTGCTGTAGCCTTCTGCTGAACTCAATTGCACCCAGTTTGCATAGGCTACACTGCAGAGCTAGGTTAGCAACCAATACCTCTCTCGGTCTCTGTAGTGTCTTGACACAAGTTCCTGAGCACCAGCCTCACCCTTAGGACACAAGCCCACCACTGTTTGCCGTGCCCGCTGTGGAGACACTTGTGTAACCTTCAGAAAGAAACACAACCACATTGGTTATTAATTCAATAAGATGTTCATTGTAATGTCCTGATTACTTCATCAATGCTGCCCAGTGAGACGCCGGGCTTCGCTTTCCTTCTTCAATGCCTCACTGAGGTCAACCTGTCATGGTCCATTAGCAGATAATGGTTAGCTTAATAATGGCAGAAAAGGGGAAGTGTGTATCCCTCCCTTACTCTATTAAGACCTTAATAGCTCAGTTAAGAGGTAGGGGAATTGAGACTGACCTATATGCTTACCACACCGCCTGCGTTGCATTCGCAAGCATTGCAAAATGAATGTGCACATACAATGTTATTCAATCATTTAATCTAAACTGCTTGCGCGTGTTAAAGAGCGTCTGTGTAGCCAGGCGCTAAAATAGAACTTGGTTCTATTTTTTATGTTTGATGCACTGCAAGTCCAGCCTTTCCCATCTCCTCATTGGTTTTTAGGAGCATATACCCAAGTGGGTGATTGAAATCTGAACTGAGGTCCACACTCTAGTCAAGTTGGTGGTAGTAATGCACCTTAAAGTTGGTTGCCAACTGCCATATAAAGTCCAAAGAATAATACTACTACTGATTCTGCTACTAATACTACTACTACTGATTCTGCTACTAATACTACTACTACTGATTCTGCTACTAATACTACTACTGATTCTACTACTACTACTACTACTTCTGCTACTTATGCTACTTATGCTACTTACTACTGCTACTACTACTGATTCTGATACTAATACTACTACTACTGATTCCGATACTAATACTACTACTACTGATTCTGATACTAATACTACTACTACTGATTCTGATACTAATACTACTACTACTGATTCTGATACTACTACTACTACTTCTGCTACTTACTACTGCTACTACTACTGATTCTGCTACTTCTGCTACTTACTACTGCTACTACTACTGATTCTGATACTAATACTACTACTACTAATTCTGCTGCTACTACTACTACTGTTACTTACTACTGCTACTACTGATTCTGCTACTACTACTACTGATTCTTCTACTGCTACTACTGATTCTGCTGCTACTTACTACTGCTACTACTGATTCTGCTGCTACTTACTACTGCTACTACTGATTCTGCTGCTACTACTGATTCTGCTACTACTACAACTACTGCTACAGGAGGAGAGATTACTAGAAACTAACTGGGTTTCCCCTTTTATCTGTAGATTCATTGTCAGAGTAGAACACAAACAATTTTGTGTGACTCAAAATGGGTCAAAATTCTACAAAGATCCAGTAAAATAACAACCCAATCTTTATAACCCTGGAAAAATTAGCTAAGCTAGCTAGCTAAATGTCCATGAGTGGTTCATGTGTTTGGACCTGACCTTTCAACCTACGTATCCAGATTGCATCTGTTGTGGATGTTCAAAATCAACGTGTGCCCAGTGTAGTCCAGCATGTTAGCTACTTCCCAGTCTGGTTTTAAGGTGCCCCTGTCTCCGTGTTGGGTTTGCCCTGTCAGAATTGTTCTTGCACCCCAATGTTGGACAGTAGCCCATTTCTCTTATTACACACATTGGAACTGTTTTAGGTACGTACTTGCATCATTAGGTTGAGTCTATCTGGGTGGGCTGTGTTTATAATGTTTTTGTTCTGGCACCTAAGGTGTTTGTGCACTCACGTGCACTTCAACTGAGAACACTGTTAGAATCATTGTTTGCAGATGGACATAGTTTGGCCCGTCTCTCATCTCTCTAATAGTTCTGAAGGGATTACACTGTGAATTTCCCACTTGTGCTCTGGTATTACATTTTGTGATGGGGGATAATTTAGTTATTTTCTAAACTCAGACACACAGGCCACACAGCCAAAACTGTAAAGTGTATGCTACCTAGTCTTACCTACCTACCAAACATAGGCCTATAGGCTAGCCATTTCAGGTAGGTTATTAATGTGTTGTCTAGCTAGTGGTCTATACCTTGTTCCAATGAAATAACACAATAGCTAACTGGTCCATCTTTAGAACTAGTGGGATTGGATTTGGTTTCCCAGCAGAACAATGACCTCATCTAACCTATCCTCCTTTCTGCTGATCAGGCTATCCATTTCACTTATGAAGTTAAACTGAGGCTTATGCAAATCTTTCTTGGCAGGACTTAGCGACTGTCATGTTGTTGAGATATAGAGATGTGTGGGAGGCAGGTGAAAGGACTGTTTTGCTGTCTACCTCGTGGTACTCTATAAATGCAGGAAGCCTGGTGTGATTCTAGTGTGGGGAAGTGGTGGCATGGCCCATTGGCCCTGTTTTGCAACAGCAGGGTGGTTAAACAGGAAGTGGAAAAGTGCAGGAAGTTGCGAATTGACTTCTTCTCTCACTTTGCTTCCCAGGAAGGGTAGAGGAGGTTAGCGCTGACTGAGAGACATCAAATTACTTTACGTGGGACAATTTCCCACACCCAGATTAGTATTTTTAAGGGTGGACTCTGTATGAGCATGCTTTTAAGTCCAGGAGTAGGTTTAACTTTGTACGTACGATATGACAACAGCCAGTGAAAGTGCAGGGCACCAAATTCAAACAACAGAAATCTCATAATTAAAATTCCTCAAACATACAAGTATTTTACACCATTTTAAAGATAAACTTGTTGTTAATCCCACCACAGTGTCCGATTTCAGAAAGGCTTTACGACGAAAGCACACCAAACAATTGTTAAGTCAGTACCTAGTCACAGAAAAACACAGCCATTTTTCCAGCCAAAGAGAGGAGTCACAAAAAGCAGAAATAGAGATCAAATGAATCGCTAACCTTTGATGATCTTCATCAGATAACACTCATAGGGCTTCATGTTACACAATACATGTATGTTTTGTTCGTTAAATTTCATATTTATATCCAAAAATCTGAGTTTACATTGGCGCGTTATGTTCAGTAATGTTTTGCTTCCAAAACATCCGGTGATTTGCAGAGAGCCACATCAATTGACAGAAATACTCATAATAAACATTGATAAAAGATACAAGTGTTTTGCATGGAACTTTAGATAAACTTCTCCTTAATGCAACCACTGTGTCAGATTTTTTTTAACTGTAAGGAAAAAGCACACCATGCAATAATCTGAGTACAGCACTCAGACACAAAAACAAGCCATACAGATACCCGCCATGTTGTAGAGTCAACAGAAGTCAGAATTAGCATTATAAATATTCACTTACCTTTGAACTTCATCAGAATGCACTTCCAGGAATCCCAGTTCCACAATAAATGTTTGTTTTGTTCTATAAAGTCCATCATTTATGTCCAAATACCTCCTTTTTGTTTGCATGTTTAGTTCACAAATCAATATTCACGACGTGCAGGCCAGACGAAAAAGTCAAAAGGTTCCATTACAGTTCATAGAAACATGTCAAACGATGTATAGAATCAATCTTCAATAATGTTTAAACCGGAGAATTCCTTTGTCTTTAGAAATGCAATGGAACGCAGCTACCTCTCACGGGCGCGCGCCTGACTGCGCTCATGGCCTTCTACCATACCTCTGGTTGAAACAGCTCTCATTCTCTCCTTCACAGTAGAAGCCTCAAACAAGGTTCTAAAGACTGTTGACATCTAGTGGAAGCCCTAGGAAGTGCAATCGGGCCAAATGTACACTATCTTGGATAGGCAAAGAGTTGAAAAACTACAAACTTCAGATTTCCCACTTCCTGGTTGGACTTTTTCTCAGGTTTTTGCCTGCCATGTGAGTTATGTTATACTCACAGACATCATTCAAACAGTTTTAGAAACTTCAGTGTTTTCTATCAAAATCTACTAATAATATACATATTTTTGCTTCTGGGCCTGAGTAGCAGGCAGTTTACTCTGGGCACCTTATTCATCCAAGCTACTCAATACTGCCCCCCAACCATAAGAAATTAATCTCGGTCTGGGAAACTAGCCCATTGTGTTCTTTGATACTCTTGTGTTGTATGGATGGAGCTTCCTGACATATGCTAATGATAGTATTACAAGCTTCTGGTTTAGGCCTATAATTTAAGGAGGTGCTTGTATTATTGATAGGATAGCTCTTAGTGCTGCTGCCGTGTCTGTCCTTCCCACACCCTGATGGATGGACCTCAGGAGAGGATAAAGAGAAGCTAAAGGAATGTGAGGGAAATGTGAGCAGTTCCACGCCCATCCTCCTCCTGAGCTCTGTCTCTTGTTAACCACAGGCACTTACTTTGTTGACTAGCCCCCCTTCCCTTCTACAGGAACCTACCTTAAAGACCCTCTGGGTCAAAGGTAAACTTCAATCTGCAAAAACTATTTCAACGCTCATTCATAAGACTGATGCTTGATAGTGGCGGTCTTTCCTTCTGTTGATCCTAATGCCTTTTGATTTGGCTCAAGATTAATAGTTGGTTTTTGGTCTCGTCATCGATTTGAGTAGGTAACTAGGCCAGTTAGTTAGGCTAACTGATTTGAGTAGTTATTAACTCGTCCCCTCTCCCTCCCGCCGGCATGTTTAATGGGTGGAGTTTAAATCTACTGTGTTAACACATTCCATATGAAGGTGGAGAGGCTTTTCCCATGAGGAACACAATGTTTGTTGTAGAGGTTTCCTTATAGTAGGAAGTTACTATAGTAACATGGGGCGGCAGGTAGCCTAGTGGTTAGGGCATTGGACTAGTAACCGAAAGGTTGCAAGATCGAATCCCCAAGCTGACAAGGTAAAAGTCTGTTGTTCTGCCCCTGAACAAGGCAGTTAAACCACTGTTCCTAGGCCGTCATTGAAAATAAGAATTTGTTCTTAACTGACTTGCCTAGTTAAATAAAGGTAAAATGTAAAAAATTGACCATAGTTCAGGAACCACAGTTATTTTCTGACCACGTCAGCTAGGACCTGACCACGTGACCTGACCAGGAAAAGCTCTCAGACCTAGTTGAATTATTTTCTGGTTACTTCATGTGATTGGTAAAAACTCCTGAGCCCAATTATAGTTATGTTGACCTGAGTACTACAGAGGTGTTGGCTGCTGAGGATGCTACATAGATTGCCTCTGCTGGGACGTGGGTTCAGCACTACCAGTCCCTTTATCTCTTTCTCTCATCCTGGAGGAGTCAGTGTGTTAATGACACACTCCCCTGCTGGGTGTTTCAGCTCTTTACACATACTGTGTGTGTTTGTCAGAGAGAGAGCGACAAAATAGTGGGTATGCAAATCAAACGTTTCACTGTAACCACACACACTCGCAGAGGGATTAATAAGTGTCATAATTGTTCAATTGCGGTGGGATGCCATCCTATTTCAGAGCTGAAGGGGTTTGGAACTCTCTCCCAGTATCTGACCTACTTTCCTCCTCATGAGACTGAACTGATCATTCACGTGCCCCAGGCTCCCCCCTCCACACACACACACACACACACACACACACACACACACACACACACACACACAGAGAGAGCGAGAGACACACAGAGAGAGAGAGAGAGAGAGACACACACACACACAGAGAGACACACAGAGAGCGAGAGACACACACACACACACACAGAGACACACAGAGAGAGAGAGTGAGTCCCACACAAACACTCACTTCACCCTCATGGTTGGATAATTGGCCAGTCTGAGTAGAGCGAGAAAAGGTTGAAAAGTCAAACGTTCCCCACACTAGTAGCCACAACTACACTGTCGGGTGTGCTGTACTTTGCCAGCATGAACACGGTCGGAATGATCTAACCGGCTGAATCTAATCCATGTATTGGTCTGGGTCACATTCATTAGTGCACTGCACACCTTAGAAAAACAGTTTGCAGTGGAAAACAAGCCTTCAAGTTCAGCTACTCCCTTCTGCGTTTTTAACTTTCATTTGGTGTCTGGTGA
Source organism: Oncorhynchus nerka (assembly GCF_034236695.1). Lineage (NCBI taxonomy): Eukaryota > Metazoa > Chordata > Actinopteri > Salmoniformes > Salmonidae > Oncorhynchus > Oncorhynchus nerka. Next base: position 42,570,272 of record NC_088406.1, read on the forward strand.
ATAAGACCTGGTCTGTTTGTGATATAGATGGACTGTAATCTCTGTGTGAGACCATGATGTGTTAGTCACTCTCTTTGTGAAAAACAAACAAACCTCGAAGCCGAATACTAAATCTGAGTACACCTTACCATTGATGTAACTGCAATGCTAAATTATTACTTGGCTCTAGTCGAATGCTAGTCTAATACTAATTGTCGACAACTACTCCTGTTTCCTACTTTGTCATTGTCTGTCAATAGGTCAGTAATTGAACCCAAAACATAGGCCGCTTCCCAAATGACACCCTATTCCCAATCCAGTGTCACTACTTTTGACCAGGGCTCTCTGAATGCGGCTCCAGTCGGTCAGTTGAGTGATGTTGTATAGAACTGAAGATGGAAGGAGATGGATGGGCGATCCATAGCCATACACTGAGCTGCTCTACCATTTGGGTGGGACTCATCCTTCATTTCAACAAAGGGCTAAAGGCAAGAGCAGTGAATAATTGAAGATCTGCCTTAGTCTAGTCTTACAAAGCATCGCTCTCTCCCTCCCAGTTCTCTACAGCTTGTAGATCTATCTTCGGTCTCCATGGAGACTCTTTAGGCGAGGTGTGTGCGAGGACCACCAATCGTAGATTATTTTTTACATTATCGTGGCATTCAAATTTTGCCCTTTTAGGCAGTGAATGTGAACAGGCCTATTATTATTAATTTCAACATTTTGCATTGTGAAAAGTAATGTAAAATTGTATTATTAAAATCATAAAATCAAAACATCTATAAAAAAAATTGCGGACCACTGGTCTAGAGCAAACGTTAATGAGATTGTCTTCACAAGTGCTGAGGCTCAGGTGACCTGAGTGACACGGATTACAGTTTCAGCTGTTCCTCAGCAGACTTTTTTTTCTCCTCTCTTTAAATGGCACGCACGCCCACACAGGCACACAGGAGCAGAGCCGTGCACAGGAAATGGAGGAAGGAAACCAGCCTCCCTGATGTCTCGGGCTCACTCACACATCACAAGGGAACGCAAACACATACTTTAAAAGCCCTCACACTTTCATCAAACACTCGTTCTCTCTCACACACACACACACACACTAATATATATATATATATATATATATATATATATATATATATAGTTAGCCTTAGCCTAGGTGTGTGTGTGTATGTATATATATTAGTGTGTGTGTGTGTGCTCAGTGTATGGCTATGGATCGCCCATCCATCTCCTTCCATCTATATATATATATATATATATATATATACACACTCACACCTAGGCTAAGGCTAACTCCCTTCAAGTGTAGCAGAGCTAGGTCACTTAACGAGCATTGCCTAATAAGTAACCTTGCATGAGACTGAAAGACAAGTGTTGATTCTTAGATCGAGGCCTACCATTTAGGATTGAGCTCAGTGAACTAACAGTTATGTCTTGTGTGTCGTGACGGCAACCCGGGGTTCAGTACCCGTGTTGTTAAGCTATACAAGGGTTGAATTTCTCGCTCCCTCACGCTCCCCCTGTTTTGTTAGACTATACAAGGGAAGAATTGCTCTCTCTCTCCCCCTCCTCTCTAGTGATGTCTCTGCTCTGTCCTTGTCCCAGATTCTGCAGTAATAAGCCCAGCAGAACTCAGCACGTTCCTAATTAATCATTCCAGTCTGAGTAGGAGTCGGTACAGGGATTTTAATTTTTTTTTTTTTTTTTACCTTTATTTAACCAGGCAAGTCAGTTAAGAACACATTCTTATTTTCAATGACGGCCTGGGAACAGTGGGTTAACTGCCTGTTCAGGGGCAGAACGACAGAACGACCTTGTCAGCTCGGGGGTTTGAACTCGCAACCTTCCGGTTACTAGTCCAACGCTCTAACCACTAGGCTACGCTGCCGCCCCAGGGATCTGGATCTTATGATCCTATTTAATGGGAGGGCTCTTCATGTGTGATGCTTTACAATTTAATTAACCCCCTTCCCTCTTTGTCTCTTCTTTCCCTCTCTCCACTGTTCTCTCCCCCCTCCTATTCCTCTTCTCTCCCATCTTCCTCTTCTTTCACCCCTCCTCTTCCCCCCTTCTCTTCTCTCCTCCCTCTCTTGTCCTCAGGCGAGGGCTGAACCCACCCCACAGAGTGAAGTCCATCTCCATGACAACCTTCACGCAACAGGAAATCGAGTTCCTCCAGAAACACGGCAATGAGGTAGGCTGGCATGGCGACCAGGCCCCACAGACCTCCCCGGACTGTTGTCATCATGGCTGATGTCTGCCTGGGTCGTATTCACTAGGAACCAAAGGGAAGCAAACAGTTTTTTTTTTTTTCTGTTGTCACTGTCCAGCTCTTCCAGTTCTTAGCACCCTGATGGAGACTAGAATGCAGAAATCCATACGTTTATAATGATGATGAAGTGTTTTTCTAGCCTGGTCCCAGATCTGTTTATGCTCTCTTTCTGACCTCTATGCCCATTGTGATGGCCAGACACACAAACAGATCTGGAACCAGGCTAGTAGCCTATGTTTCTATTCAACTTCCATTGTCCTCCAAGCTAGGCCACCTTTTGTAGCTCCACCTCTTAAATCTATTCACATTAGTCTAAGGAGCGCTGGCTGGCTGACTCCTTGCCCTCAATGCCCTGAAACTTATTCTAACCCTAGATCATGGAAATCCTTACTTTGTGTTCTAGAATCCTATATGGTCGGCCTCATCTTTCCCCCTTTTGGTTTTGGGTGACATTCCACAGATATTTCCCCTAATCCTGTAAAGTGGGATTTGTGTGTTTGCTGAGAATAGCGTGGTGGCGTGCCGACTGGGTGGCCACGGCAAAACAGACACAGCAGCTCTTTCAGGAGATGGTGCTCTGATGCTTTCTCATGCGTTCCACACGTTGGTCCTGACACGCACAAACACACACTTTAATCTGCTGCGTATTTCAAATTGGAGTAATGCGCTTCTGCTAGATGATATGGGAGGTAGTGGTACAAAATTGAGCCTGTGCTTGTCCTTGTTGCTGTTCTGCAGGCTATGCGTGTCAGGTGCTTTATGTGAGAAGAATATTCTAGGCCTATTGGAAACACCAACACAAGCCTTTGGAGGACATGTTATCTTCCGCCTTGACTTTACTGTCTGCTGCTGTCTCTCCACTTTTTAAATAGTGTGTGCCTGTCTTTCTCTCGCGCTCTCTGTCTCCTTTCTCTCTCTGTCCAGCTGTCCGTCTATGTTTCATTATGTGTTCTGTTTGTCTGCTTCTAATTGTAAAATCCTAGGTGTCTGTGTTTACTGGAACGTCTCTTAGCACTTGGCAAGTTGGTTGTAGATCTCTCCATTTCCGGGCTCCCAAGAGTGTTCCTGAATGTGCTACATTCTGCTGCTCTCTTTGCCTGGAGGTGTTGAAGGGTTGTCTCTTTTTTTCATGTTTGTCTTTTTCCTCTCTAAAGGTGACGAACCACATCTTCTGATTAACCTGTGACTATTCACCTTACATTTTTCACCAACACGTTTTTCTGCCTTTTCTGTCCATCCCCTCTCTCGTCTGTCTTCTCTAGTCATGCAAACAGATATGGCTGGGGCTTTACGACGACAGAACGGCCTCCATACCGGACTTCAGGGAACCACAGAAAGTCAAGGAGTTCCTTCAGGAGAAATACGAGAAGAAGAGATGGTGAGTGGCTGCTGTAGAGTAGAGTCCATAGGGCTCTGGCCAAAAGGAGTGCACTAAAAAGGGAATAGGGCACCATTTGGTGCGCCTCGCTTCACTGCATGAGGAAGCCCTGGAGACTGGCAGCTCACTGCAGTTGGCCCTCGAGCAGCAAGGCACTTTTCATCAGTAACAACACATGTGTATTTAGTGGATGATATCTAGGTTACTGTATGCGTTAGTTAAAACCGTCATACCAGTCGGCATTGCAGGACAAGAAAGCAAGAGGGTAACGGCAATAGCAAGCCAGCCCGATGGTATGCGTTGCAATGGTGATGGTGATTACAGTAAACAAAGTGCAAATCAACATCCGGTAGAAAACAACACTATGACAGATGGAAAAAGTTGCAATATTTGAACTCTTGCGGCAAGTCCAGTCTACCATGGCGGCTGACGACATTTCCCGTTGTGCTCTCATCGAAAACATAGACATCTAGTTTCCCGTCTACCTCGTACCAGCTCGTACCATGCAGCATAAATGTTCTCACAGGAGCAGCCAACATTAAACAGACTTTTTCTGTTTTAATGTTCAGGAGCTGTATGTAGGAGTGCTGATCTAGGATCAGGTCCCCCCTTGTCCATGTAATCTGATTCATTATGATCCTAGATTAGCACTCTTACTCTGAGATGCTGGGTTATAGGAGTCCATTTGAATTGAACCCTGTTGCTGTGTAACCAATTGAACACCGTTGTTGTTATGATTAGGTTTGTTCCCCCGGAGCAGGCCAAAGTGGTGGCTTCGGTCCATGCCTCAATCTCAGGCTCGTCAGCCAGCAGCACCAGCAGCACTCCCGAAGTCCGTCCCCTCAAAACACTGCTGGGGGAGTCCGCCCCCACCCTGCACCTCAACAAGCACACACCCAGTCAGGTAAGACACACACATACTGGTTACTCAGCTGGCTGATAACAGGCCATACAACTTTTTCCATAACCAAATCTAATTTTGTTAATCACATACACGTATTTAGCAGATGTTATTGTGGGTGTAGCGAAATTCTTGTGTTCCTAGCTCCAACAGTGCAGTAATATCTAACCATTCACAACAATACATACACATCTAAAAGTAAAGGAATGGAATTAAGAAACATGTAAATATTAGGAGTCCGGAGTATGTGTGATGTATGGACAGTATGTGGATAGAATATTTAGTATATCTGTAGAATACGTTGAATAGTATAGTGTATGTGTGTATATATATATACAGCAATAGTTGAGTATGATGGCATTATATATACAGTACCAGTCAAAAGATTGGACACACCTACTCATTCCAAGGTTTTTCTTTTAATTGTACTATTTTCTACATTGTAGAATAAATAATAGTGAAGACATCAAAACTATGAAATAACACAATAGAATCATGTAATAACCAAAAAAGTGTTAAACAAATCCAAATATATTTGAGATCCTTCAAAGTAGCCTCCCTTTGCATTGATGACCGCTTTGCACACTCTCTCAACCAGCTTCATGAGGTAGTCACCTGGAATGCATTTCAATTAACAGGTGTGCCTTGTTAAAAGTTAATTTGTGGAATTTATTTACTTCTTAATGCGTTTGAGCCAATCAGTTGTGTTGTGACAAGGTAGGGGGGTATACAGAAGAGCCCTATTTGGTAAAGACCAACTCCATATTATGGCAAAAACAGCTCAAATAGCAAAGAGAAATGACAGTCCATCATTACTTTAAGACATGGAGGTCAGTCAATCCAAAAAATGTCAAGACCTTTAAACATTTCTTCAAGTGCAGTCGCAAAAACCATCAAGCACTATGATGAAACTGTCTCTCATGAGGACTGGCACAGGAAATGAAGACCCAGGATAAGTTCATTAGAGTCACCAGCCTCAGAAATTGCAGCCCACAGAGTTCTAGTAGCAGACACATCTCAACATCAACTGTTCAGAGGAGACTGTGTAAATCAGGCCTTCATGGTTGAATTGCTGCAAAGAAACCACTACTAAAGGACATCAATAAGAAGAAGAGACTTGCTTGGGCCAAAAAACACAAGCAATGGACATTAGACCGTTGAAAATCTGTCCTTTGGTCTGATGAGGTTCCAACCGCCATGTCTTTGTGAGACGCAGAGTAGGTGAACAGATAATCTCCACATGTGTAGTTCCCACAGTGAAGCATGGAGGAGAAAGTGTGATGGTGTGGGGGTGCTTTGCTTGTGACACTGTCTGTGATTTATTTAGAATTGAAGGCACACTTAACCAGCATGACTACCACAGCATTCTGCAGCAATCGTAGTCCCACTAAGCGCAAACCAGATGAGTCGATCATTTGTTTTTCAACAGGACAATGACCCAACACACCTCCAAGCTGTGTAAGAGCTATTTAACCAAGCAGGAGAGTGATGGAGTGCTGCATCGGATGATCTGGCCTCCACAATCCCCTGACCTCAACCCAATTGAGATGGTTTGGGATGAGTTGGACTGCAGAGTGAAGGAAAAGCAGCCAACAGGTGTTCAGCATATGTGGGAACTCCTTCAAGACTGTTGGAAAAGCATTCCAGGTGAAGCTGGTTGAAAGAATGCCAAGAATGTGCAAAGCTGTCATCAAGACAAAGGGTGGCTACTTTGAAGAATCTAAAATATATTTAGATTTGTTTAACACTTTTTGGTTACTACATGATTCCATATGTTATTTCATAGTTTTGATGTCTTCACTATTATTCTACAAGGTAGAAAATAGTAAAAATAAAGAAAAACCCTTGAATGAGTAGGTGTGTCCAAACCTTTGACTGGTACTGTATATGAAATGAGTACAACAGTATGCAAAAATTATTAAAGTGACCAGTGATTCCTTGTCTATGTACATAGGGCAGCAGCTTCTTAAGGTGCAGGGTTTAGAAACCTGGTTGTGGCTAGTGACAGTGACTAAGTTCAGGGCAGGTTTCTGGGTGGAGGCTGGCTATTGATGGCTATTTAAGTCTGATGGCCTTGAGATAGAAGCTGTTTCAGGTCATGTGTTCAGGAAAACCTTCTGGCTCTAGTAGTCTAAACATATCTCTTTGTGAGTTGCTTTCAACAAGATAACCAGTGTGAAGTGCAGATATATCTGTGAGGTAACAGTCATGTTTAGCACAAAATGGAGTGAAACAGGGAAGTTCCATCTGAACTTCTGTCCAATAAGAAATGCGTGTCATGCCCTAATGAACACAGCCCTGTTGTCTCTGCAGTCTCCGGTGGGGAGCCGTGCGGCCCAGGCCCTCCAGCTGAGCCAGCAGCAGCAGTTCCACGACAAGAAGTTTGACCTCCTCAGCGACCTGGGCGGAGACATTTTCGCTGCTCCGTCCCACTCGCAGACCGCAGCAGGCTTGGCAGCCAACTTTGCCAACTTTGCACATTTCAACAGCCACCCAGGTAAGCAGGAGGAGTGTCATGAGCTGCACCGGTCCCTGGAGCGGTCACTACACCTTGAGTCAGAAAAACACCAGGCACGGTGGTTACATCTACTGCATAGTGGATAGACTTAAATGGTCAATGATACTAATACTCAATGATACACTCATACTTATAGAATTATAAAAAGTAACTTTCCTGAAAAATATTTGGGTGCTTTCTTCAGCTGTCCAAAGTGTTTTATGGTAGTGGAAGAAGATTTAGAGACTATCATTTTCTTAATTTCAAGAGTATTGGCCATCACTTTTTCACCCCCCCGCCTGTTGTCCATCACGCTGGTCTATGTAAAGCATCACCAGACACTATAGAAGTCTAACAGGGCTCTGGGCCGTCAGTCTCCATGGTTACTAATGAGGCTAGTGTGAAGCTGTTAGCTTGTGTTTGCTCAGAGGATCATGTTTTCTCATCCTCAAAGTGCCATAAAGTTCGAACTTCATGTATTGTGGGCAGAGAGGCAGCACCAAGTAAGCACACACACACGAGGCTTAAAGACACACACACACTCACTCAAAAAAGGCACATTACAATTAGATACTTAATATATATTTTTTAAATCCTGTTTTAAGTGGCCAATAACCTACACCCTTATCAAAAAGTACTAAACCTAGCAATCCTTTCTTATCTTTCTACTACTTCGACAAAATAAATCAAGAGATTCACAGTAAGCCCATCTATGCAGCCAACTTCCCCGGATGGCTTTCATCTCTTTATCAGAAGGACTTTTAAAACTCCATCCTCGTAGAACTCCATCCTGACTTTCCTATAGATCTCCACCTTGCGTATAATCTCCATGTGCTTGTAGAGCAGATGTTATTTCTCCTGCTCAGACTGGTGCTGGTTGTGGTAGCCGGGACTGGGACTTCCAGTACCACTCACAATGCCAGATCTCTGAGTGACTCAGAGGACCTCACCTAAAGTTGCAATAAAAACCAATTCTATATATATATCTACATGGAATTTGAGAAATACACAATAATAAGCCAAATCAAAACTTAAATTGACCAAATTATGGTAAGAATACAGTATTTGCTGCTTACCATTGTTAATGTAATTTGAACTTCTTGCAGGAAGATATTGATGCCTCTGTGCCATCCATGGTATGGACTGGTGAAATCGCTGGGTGTTGGAAGTTCATAAAAAAAAAAGAGTGTAGATGGCAGAATCAAGTCGCACGTCTGAGTTCCAAGTCAACATTGGTGCCAGTCAACCAAACATCCTAAATTCTACTGAAGTTGCTCTTTAAAATTGTGATATCATTCTATTCAAATGTAATTGTACTCTATGAATAGAATCACCATGGCAAATAAATAAAATGCGTTTCAAATCAACACTGTTACTTTTACCAATCAAAAGTTCTAAATTCAAACATTCTACCACAGAGATCCTATTAAATGAATAATTCTATGCATTCTACCAACTTTGCTTTGATTGATGTTGTATTTTTATCATTCAGTATTGCCATGACCATGAGAAAGCGTGAAATGAATAGATATGCTAGATTTACAATGGGTTGAACCCAGACAGCGACACACACACACACACTAGAAGGGAACATGAGCTTAGGTTCAGGGCGGTGCCCTATAGGAGAAGGTGAACCTGTCATCATCACATCCGTTTTTGGTTTGTCATTGTCATCTGGTGCCAGTCTGTCATTAGCTCCATCTAGTTTAGTTCCATATCTCTCAATGTGTCATTTCGGTCGGATCATCCCAAATGGCACCCTATACCCTATTTAGTGCACTACTTTAGACCAGGGTGCTCTGGTCAAAAGCAGTGCGCTATAGGACGAGGGTGCCATTTGGGATGCAGAATGTGTCATGTGCATCCCATTAATCATCTCATTCATTGTGTCCTGTTTTGTTTGTCCTTTTTTTTGTTTTTCGTGTGTCTGACCCTCCTACAAACCTCCAGCTGCTCAGAACGCACATGCAGACTTTGCTAACTTTGATGCGTTTGGGAGCGCGGGTCCATCGGGTGCTTTCCCCTCTGCACCCCAAGCCCCCTTCCAGACCTCACATACAGGTAGAGCATGCTCCATTCACCTGTCGTGACCTGTTTCTATCTCACACACACTTTCTCTCTCTGTTACACTCACATCAGTTCTCTCACTTCTACTCGTCATGCGTTTTGTGTCCGTTTTGTCTGTGTTTATGTTAGGACATAGATCTCCATATGTGTTTGTTTGTCTATGTCACTCACTTCTTACCGTCCTGGTCCATGGCTCCACTCCGCTCCATTCATTTCTTCACTCTCATTGGCTCTTTATTTGCTAGCTGGCTGGCTGCTCAAGCCACATACGCTCACTCACTGGCTAGTTTCCCCACCCACAGTCAAGGGAATTACTTTTGAATGTACCACACTGCCCTCTGTTGGAGACTAATGCCTGCAGTCTGCAGATGACCTCTTGATTTCTACACGGTGGTGAATGGGAATGCACTGCTCTTTGGGTGCATCTCAACACTCTACAGTGGCGTCCTCTCCTTTCTTTCATCCGCACTGATCTGAAAGAATCTAATAAATGTACCCCTTTCTCTCATGTCTGCTTTCAACTAGCCTATATTTTCCAGATCTGTGCAGATGATGAGAGGAAACCACTTTAGACTATGGAGATGCACCCCCCCCCCTCTCTAAAGGCTCCTCCTGCTCTCACTCACACTGACCACCACACTGCCTGGCCTCCGCTTTAACACTGACTCCATTCGCTCCGTTATGATTTCATTTTGCTTTTGGGTGATGTTCACACACTTTCTTCCCCCTTTTGGTTTATATTTCTTTCTCTTTTTCCCCCCACCCTGTCTCTCTGGTACTCATTTTCCCTCCGCCCCCTCCTGTTTTGGCTGCCAGCGTTCACGTCCCTCTCATCCAGCCGCAGTGTGGGTGAGTTTGCCACCGCTGGCACTGCTCTCCCTCACCCGGGTGCAGGTGCTCACAGTAAGTTCTCTCACTGGGCTCAGCCTCTAGCTAACACCTAACTGCCCTTTCTCCCCTCTGTCTGTCTGGTAGGCTCTAAAGATTTCCCCAAATTAATGTCTATGGTTGTTCCTATTGGTGTGTGTGTGCCTGTCTGTCTGTGGATGCGTGTGTTGTATGCTCTTTGACGTTTGCTGACCTGTTCATATCCAGAAGTACAAGGACATTGGTGCAAACTAACATGATGTCATGCAGTCTAAACAGCAGCCAGCTATTGAAAGAAAATATGGGCAATTATTACCTCGGCCTCTGGAATTCTTATCCTGCAGAAGATCATTTGAAGAATGATTTGAGATTATTAATCTAAAGATATTTCTCCACCTATGTATTGTACTAAGATCTTGTAACAGTGTAGGCAATTCGATGATTCACTGTAGGTGTGTTAATTTGTCAGACAGGAGAGTAGACAGGATTTATTATTCCATAGCAACTGTCAGGTTCTACCCTCAAACCACTCCCAGTGAAGTGATGCTCCTTCTCTTCCTTTACTTCAACTCTCACGCCGTTTCGTCAGACAGTGACCAACCTCAGTCTCTGTGCCTAACTAACCCTCAGGGTAAGATGATTGTTAAGAAAGGCTATGATCATCCTACAAACACACTTGAAGTTACTGTGTGGCTCTTGGTACAGTCAGACTAAGGACCATGAGTGCTGTTGGGCTCATTTCAAGTCTGACACCGTTGACTCCATTAGATCTGACAGTTATACTACTCAGCAGTATAATGCAGATCCTTTCCATTGATTTCAGGTCAGACGAAGCACAGTGCTGTTGTAAATGAAAGATGACACTGCTGTGTTCTGTTGATGCTGCCTGCCTGCCTCCAGTAGCACACAGTGTTCAATCCAGACCCCTAGATTTACACTGCACAGTCAGGAACACACACACCCCCAGGCCCCTGTTGTGTGACTCCTCTGTCATCTCTTTCTCTCTCCCAGGTAGCACTTCCTCTGGGGAGGCCTAGCTAACGATAGCAATTTAGCACATTTTTACCACTTCCCCAAATCCCGAAGCGTCAACTTTGGATGCTTCAGTTCCTCCTCCCAGTCCCAGAGCCAGAGTAACTCCTCCACCGCAGGAACGCCCAATGGGGCGAAAGACCGAGACAGAGGCACTACTAGCGTCCCCACCGATAGATACGCAACTCTGCCTGACCTGGACACCATCTTTAGCTCTGACAAAAGAACGGAGCAAGGTTAACCTCTCCCTGCTCCGAGCCAGCCTCCACCGTGTTTCGCAGACTTCAAGATTCGTTGAGTAGAGTGAGATTGCTATCGGGTTGGGGATGATGAGCTCATGCATGGTGTAGAATAGATCAAATCCGGGTCCTTTCAGAACCAGCAGGTACAGTGGGTCCTCATTTAAAAGTTGTATAATAGCACAGCTTGCAGGATGCTGCGGAATGGTATGGCATTTTGGAGTGAATGACATCATAGTATTTTACTGTCAACCACCAGAGGGCAGCTTTGAGGGTGTCTTTTTGAAGCTTGTTGGCGCTTGCTTACTTTTCCAAATAATTATACTAAGGTCCATGCAGACCAGATGTTTTGATTGCTATACCCTATCCGAAAGAGCATATTCCAATGGTTTCTCCTTCAAAATAAAATAAAAAATCGTAGAATAAGCACAGTTAATATGCATATGGTGCAGCAGACCTTCATGGCAGATTGAGGATAACATTCTCTGGAGGTTTTATGGTATTTATCTCAATGTAGGCCTACTGCTAGTGTGTAAAATACACATATTTAGGAAAAGTCAGGGACAGGTGGGTTCAAGGTTTTTATTGGAATGGTTATTGAAATGACATGGCACTGTAGGCTTCACAGTCCTGTTTACTGTAGCCGTCTTCACGTATCTTACTTATTGGCATAAAGGCCTACTTCAATACATATATCAATCAATCATCCATACATTTGTGCATGTCATCACACAGCATACAAGTCATCCGTGTCTTTAAATACAGTCACGCTTTTTAGTTATAAAATGAAATAACAAAGGGAGCCTTGAATAATTAAACAATGAATAAACCGCAACATGCTAGCTTTAGCGATTGAATGCATTTGACTGTTTTTAATCTTGGCTGTACTAAAGACTTACCTTTTTTTGTTTGAACAGACTATATGGGATTGTTAAATGTGTTTGTAAATGATTAATTACTGTATTTGTTGTGCTGTTTATACTGTTAGAAATTTAGCTTAATTAAATTGATAAATATTATGGTGTTTCTATTCCAAGAAAAAATTCAAATGCATTTTACATTAGCCTATGTAAGGTAGGGTTTCCGTTAGGATAATGTGCTGCTGTACAACGTGACTGGTCGGGAGTAGGCCTAGGCTACTAAGTGACTGGTCGGGAGTAGGCCCAGGCTACTAAGTGACTGGTCGGGAGTAGGCCCAGGCTACTAAGTGACTGGTCGGTAGTAGGCCCAGGCAACTAAGTGACTGGTCGGGAGTAGGCCCAGGCTACTAAGTGACTAATCGGGAGTAGGCCCAGGCTACTAAGTGACTGGTCGGGAGTGGGCCCAGGCTACTAAGTGACTGGTCGGGAGTAGGCCCAGGCTACTAAGTGACTGGTCGGGAGTAGGCCCAGGCTACTAAGTGACTGGTCGGGAGTAGGCCCAGGCTACTAAGTGACTGGTCGGGAGTAGGCCCAGGCTACTAAGTGACTGGTCGGGAGTAGGCCCAGGCTACTAAGTGACTGGTCGGGAGTGGGGCGGCAGGATAGCCTAGTGGTTAGAGCGTTGGATTTGTAACCGGAAGGCTGCAAGTTCAAACCCCCGAGCTGACAAGGTACAAACAAATCTGTCGTTCTGCCCCTGAACAGGCAGTTAACCCACTGTTTTTAGGCCGTCATTGAAAATAAGAAGTTGTTCTTAACTGACTTGCCAAGTTAAATAAAGGTACATAAAAAAAAAAAATAGTAAGTATTAGGCTACAGTCCAGTTAGAGTTTCTTCTGACAAAACAAAAAATGCTTATTTTTTGTGTGTGCAGAGGAGGTCATCACTATTGTTCTAAATTCAATCACCCTCTTGTTCATCCTCATCATTTAGTTCATTTAAATTGAACTGCTAGCCAGCAGCATACTACCCTGCATACCACTGCTGGCTTGCTTCTGAAGCTAAGCAGGGTTGGTCCTGGTCAGTTCCTGGATGGGAGTCCAGATGCTGCTGGAAGTGGTGTTGGAGGGCCAGTAGGAGGCACTCTTTCATCTGGTCTAAAAAAAACATCCCAATGCCCTGTGTAGGGTGCTTTCTTTCGGATGGGACGTTAAACGGGTGTCCTGACTCTCGGAGGTCATTAAAGATCCCATGGCACTTATCGTAAGAGTAGGGGTGTTAACCCCGGTGTCCTGGCTAAATTCCCAATCTGGCCCTCAAACCATCACGGTCACCTAATAATCTCCAGTTTACAATTGGCTCATTCATCCCCCTCCTCTCCCCTGTAACTATTTCCCAGGTCGTTGCTGCAAATGAGAACGTGTTCTCAGTCAACTTACCTGGTAAAATAATGGATAAATACAATTTAAATTGTGATATTTTGTCACTCACGTTCAACAACTCCAAATCGACTTTTGCATGCGCTCCAAAGGGATAACTTGAAATAACATGATATAGGTTAATGAAATAAATGAAAGGAACATGTATTATTTATTAGCCTAGTGGATATAAGTAAACTCAGCAAAAAAATAAACGTTCTCTCACTGTCAACTGCGTTTATTTTCAGCAAACTTAACATGTGTAAATATTTGTATGAACATAAGATTTAGCAACTGAGACATAAACTGAATACGTTCCACAGACATGTGACTAACAGAAATGGAATCATGTGTCCCTGAACAAAGGGGGGGGTGTCAAAATCAAAAGTAACAGTCAGTACCTGGTGTGGCCACCAGCTGTATTAAGTACTGCAGTGCATCTCCTCGTCATGGACTGCACCAGATTTGCCAGTTCTTGCTCTGAGATGTTATCCCACTCTTCCACCAAGGCACCTGCAAGTTCCCAAACATTTCTCGGGGGAATGTCCCTTGCCCTCACCCTCCAATCCAACTGGTCCCAGACGTGCTCAATGGGATTGAGATCCGGGCTCTTTGCTGGCCATGGCAGAACACTGACATTCCTGTCTTGCAGGAAATCACGCACAGAACGAGCAGTATGGCTGGTGGCATTGTCATGCTGGAGGGTCATGTCAGGATGAGCCTGCAGGAAGGGTACCACATGAGGGGGGGATTTCTTCCCTGTGAGATTGCCTGCAATGACAACAAGCTCAGTCCAATGATGCTGTGACACACCGCCCCAGACAATGACGGACCCTCCAAATCGATCCCGCTCCAGAATACAGAACTTGGTGTAACGCTCGTTCCTTCAATGATAAATGCGAATCCAACCATCACCCCTGGTGAGACAAAACCGTGACTCGTCAGTGAAGAGAACTTGTTGCCAGTCCTGTCTGGTCCAGCGACGGTGGCTTTGTGCCCATAGGCGATTTTGTTGCTGGTGATGTCTGGTGAGGACCTGTCTTATAACAGGCCTACAAGCCTTCAGTGCAGCCTCTCTCAGCCTATTGCGGACAGTCTGATCACTGATGGAGGGATTGTGCATTCCTGGTGTAACTCGGGCAGTTGTTGTTGCCATCCTATACCTATCCCACAGGTGTGATGTTCAGATGTACCGATCCTGTGCAGGTGTTACACATGGTCTGCCACTGCGTCCCATCTCCCTGTAGCGCGTCTTAGGCGTCTCAGTACGGACATTGAAATGTATTGCCTGGCCACATCTGCAGTACTCATCCCTCCTTGCAGCATGCCTAAGACACGTTCACGTGGATGAGCATGGAGCCTGGGCATTGTTTCTTTTGTTGATTTTCAGTCAGTAGAAACGCCTCTTTAGTGTCCTAAGTTTTCATAACAGTGACCTTAATTGCCTACCCTCTGTAAGCTGTTAGTTCCATAGGTGCATGTTCATTAATTGTTTATAGTTCATTGAACAAGCATGGAAAACTGTGTTTAAACCCTTTACAATGAAGATCTGTGAAGTTATTTGGATTTTTACTAATTATCTTTGAAAGACAGGGTCCTGAAAAAGGGACGTTTATTTTTTTCCTGATTTTATTTTAGGCATATGTGAATTAGGCGTCATGTAAAATCATTGTCAAAAGCGCAAGAGATACTGTTGCATGACAATCAGGTGCTGTTAGATTACAATATTTTTCTGCCCATTTGGAACAGTACAACACTAAAAAAGAATAAGTAATAGTCTGTTCTAATGGAAGAAAAAAAAGTAGCGCCTTTTATTACAGCATAGCAAAATGTAAAAACGTTTAATCGAGGAACCACTGTAGTCATTTATTTGTCTGGATTTAGGGTGTTTGGCATTGTTTCCCCCCTGAGAAGTACACCAATGGGATCTGTCCGTGTCCAAACAGCGAGAGTCTGTTTTTTCATGACTAAAGACAATATGACTGAACAACCACTGAGTATAAAACCTAGGAAAGTATTCATACCCATTCCCTTTCTCCACATTTTGTTACTTTGCAGCCTTATTCTAAAATGAAGTAATACATATGCCTCATCAATCTACACATAATACCCCATAATACCCCACAAAGCGAAAACAGGTTATTAGAAATGTTTGCAAATGTGTTAAATAAAGAATAGATACCTTGTTTATTTACATAAGTATTCAGACCCTTTGCTATGAGATTCGAAGTTGAGTTCAAATGCATCCTGTTTCCAATGATCATCCTTGAGATGTTTCTACAACTTGATTGGAGTGCACCTGTTGTAAATTCAATTGATTGGACATGATATGGAAAGGCACACTCCTGTCTATATAAAGTCCCACATTTGACAGTGCATGTCAGAGCAAAAACCAAGCCGTGAGGTCGAAGGACTTGTCCGTAGAGCTCCGAGACAGCATTGTGTTGAGGCACAACTCTGGGGAAGGGTACCAAAACATTTCTGCAGCATTAAAGGTCCTCAAGAACACAGTGGCCTCCATCATTCTTAAAGGGAAGAAGTTTAGAATCACCAAGACTCTTCCTAGAGCTGGCCTCTCGGCCAAACTGAGCAATTGGGGGAGAAGGGCCTTCTTCAGGGAGGTGACCAAGAACCCGATGGTCACTGACAGCGCTTCAGAGTTCCTCTGTGGAGATGTGAAAACCTTCCAGAAAGACAACCATCTCTGCAGCGCTCCACCAATCAGGCCTTTATGGTAGAGTGGCAAGACGGAAGCCAATCCTCAGTTTTTTAAAAACACATTGCAGCCCGATTTGGAGTTTGCCAAAAGTTACTTAAAGGACTCTCAGACCATGAGAAACAAGATTATCTGGTCTGATGAAACCACGATTTGAACTCTTTGGCCTGAATGCCAAGCATTACATCTGGAGGAAAGCAGACCCTGCTCATCACCTTGGCCAATATCATCCCGACGGTGAAGCATGGTGGTGACAACATCATGCTGTGGGGATGTTTTTCAGCGGCAGGGACTGGGAGAGTAGTCCGGGTCGAGGCAAAGATGAACAGAGCAAAGTACAGAGAGATCCTTTACGAAAACCTTCTTCGGGACAAGTCTCAATATCCTTGAGTGGCCCAGCCAGAGCCCGGACTTGAACCCGATTGCACATCTCTGGAGAGACCTGAAAATAGCTGTGCAGCGACTCTACTCATCCAACCTGACAGAGCTTGAGAGGATCTGCAGAGAAGAATGGGAGAGACTCCCCAAATACAGGGGTGCCAAGCTTTGTAGCTTCATACCCAAGAAGACTCACTTTAATTGCTGCTAAAGGTGCTTTAACAAAGTACTTAGTAAAGGTTCTGAATACTTATGTGATATTTCAGATTTTTGTTTTGTCATTATGGGGTATTGTGTATAGATTGAGGGGGGGGGGACAATTTAAGGCTGTAACAAAACAAATTGTGGAAAATTGTCAAAGGGTCTGAATACTTTCTGAATGCACCGTATGGTAGCTCCCTAAATGTCAACCTGAGAAAACCAGTAGTCATTTGACATTATTTCAAGACATGCAAGAGAAACCTTTGCAAGCTTAAGACATAACCATGTAAATCTGCGGCCATATGTATCAAGCATTTCGGAACAGGAGTGCTGATCGAGGATCAGGTCTCCCTTCTCCATTTAATCCCATTCATTGTGTTCTAAAAGGCCAAACTGATTCTAAATCGAAACTCCTATTCTTGAGACACTTGATACATACTGCCCCAGGTGCTCATAAAAACCAGCTGTTACAATTGGGCTTTCTGGGATTCCAACACTTTTGCGCCCCATCTGTTCAGTCATACCATCTCACTGTCTGGTCCTAATGTCAGCTCACCTGTCACCTGAATTGCTATGGTTACCTCTGTGTGGAAAAACTTTTCTTAGCACTGGGGTATCTTGTTTTTGAAAACAATAATTCTACTAGTTGACTACACTTAGGCTGAAAACAGAGGTGAAGTGAGGGTGATATGCGTGGGAACACCTCTCGTAAAACCTGCAGCCTGAATAGGAAGTCTGAGTAAAAGCATGAGTAGGTGTTTTTAGAGCCTTCATTTTAGTGGACCCCAGCAGAACAGAATCCCAAAGGTATAGAGTCAGGCTAAGGGAGAGTGGGAATCGTCGCACATCGTTTCCTCTGTGTGGAAAAACCTTTCTTAGCACTGGGGTACCTTAGTGCTTTGATATCTATTCCGACCTGCACCTTGAGGACTATGGTCCAGTCGCTTCCAGCATTCCATTTCTGACTTCAAGATCACATACGTTCGTTCATACAAATAACAGCTACAATAACTAGATCACAGCTTGTTGTGAAGATGGTGACGTTGCTTGAGTGTGGAGCAGGTCTCCTTTGTGTTGGCATGATGTGTTGCTCTCGCTGTCGTGGGTTGGAGACGAATGGAGTTACTAATAAGTACCCTCCCTCGCTCCTGTGTTGTGAACCAGCCTGTATGTTTTTTCAGGAGGTAGTGTCCCTAGCGGGGTTCCAGGCTCTCTCCCCCCGGTGGCGTCGGCAGGACTGCGTCACCCCCAAAGTCAGCTGACGGGTACGTCGGCGGCAGACCGCTACGCCGCGCTGGCCGAGCTGGACAACGTGTTCGGCTCGTCAGCCCCCGCCACCAGCGTCTACAACACCATCAGCACTTCTCAAGGGTACGAGAACACACCTTCAGATGAATTCACCCTCTTCCCATTACCGTCTAGTCTATGCCTTGAGTTCCTTCTGTCTGTCTTTCTTACATTCACATCTTTGTTATTATATAAGGCGAACTTCTTGGTACCAACAAGTAGATCTATTTTTAAAAATGATACTCAGCCCTCACCTCTCTCTAGTTGGATCCCAAATCGCACCCTATTCTCTAAAAGTGCACTGCTTTTAGCACCACTGCTATTGATCATGTAGGTAATAGGCTGTCATTTGGGACGCAGCCTCTGTCACGGTGAGTCCATGGGGTCACTCTAACGCCAGTGTTGTGTTGTGTCCCAGGGGGATGTTTGGCACTGTGACAGGAGTCTCGTCAGCCCAAGCACAACAATGTATGTCCAGCATGCCCCAGGGTTTTGGAGGTGAGTTACATCACTCCGTGTGTTTTCTTTCATCCCTACCCTTTCCCCTTCAGTGTGCACTACACTAGTTCACTCACCCCTTGGGTTTAAAAATATTGGATAGATGTAAGCGTGGACTATAGGGAGTTTTATTCATATTTAACTCACTATCTTGCGTCCATTACTTTTCGATCTGAGGGGGAGTGAACTATCATGGAAATTCACCACTAAGGACTCCAAGTCAAAGTAAATGAAGCAATCTTTATTGCTTACACTTGTAAAACCATTGCAGTAGAAAGGTTTACCTTAAGACCTTTGCTTCATACAGTTAGATACATGCTTCATTACACATTTTAATTTATGTAAGTTCTCCAATGTTATCACACGCACGCAAGGACAAATAGTCCCAACATAGCCCATTTTGCAAGGTTCACAGACTATGATCCAAACATAGTTGACAGCCAAGCTGTCACCTCCCACTCGCTATCTACATTGCCAGAGTAGCTTCTAGCGGTTTCTGATAATGACATTTCAGCTGGAGCTTTTGACTTTCTCTTCTTCCTTGGGGTTCCTAAGACAGCAAAATACTTGAAAAGAAAAAGGAAACACAAAATATGACAAGTATTAGTAATGCTTTAAGCTAGGCATAATCATATATGGCAAAAACCGAAGTTTGATTACATGACAATTCCCACTCTCCCTTAGCCTGACTCTATTATACCTTTGGGATTCTGTTCTGCTGGGGTCCACTAAAATGAAAGCTCTAAAAACACCTGCTCATGCTTTTACTCAGAATTCCTCGTCAGGCTGCAGGTTTTACGAGAGGTGTTCCCACTCTATATCACCCTCACTTTGCCGCTTTTTTCGGGCAAAGTGCAGTCAACTAGTAGAATTGTTTTTCCAAAACAAGCCCTCCCCCATCCTGAGCCTAGGATGTACAATGAATCTCCATGGCTAGTCAGGTGGTGTTATCGTCCCAGCCCAAGTCCAGAACCTTTGTACTCCTCCACACATCTCCCGGTCTTCTAATCAGGAGAAGCCTTGAGATCAGGAAGTGCACATTCCGGCAGCCTGCCGCAGTCCACTGGATAATTATCCTTCTCATACACAAAGAGCTATTTCTGAGACGAATATGTTCATAAGTGAATATAATGAGGAAAAACATATTGAGGGAATATAATGATATAAAATAGTGAAGCTATAAGACAGTGTTATAGGGCAATAGTTCACATTAGATCTATCATGTGACTCCTATCTCACCCTTATGGAAACATTCTGTCTGAGACAGGCCCCCTTTTGTACTTTGCCTCCGGCCACACATACATTTGCACATAGATCATTCCATCTAACCTATAACGCATCAATCACTACTGCTAGGCCACTTATATAGTTATAAACATACTAGAACTCGCTCAAGTCAATTAGTCAGTTTCCAACAGTCCCTCATCTGGAACAATGATCAGTCACATATTCCACGCTGCCTAGAATAAATATTGACTTGAACAGGAAGAGAGAGAATACATGTTTAATCATTTCACACCACCCTTGATGACAATGCGATTGGGGCATGGACCACAAAGCCCCTACTATCAATGTCCCAATTATGTTTAGACCAAGCTACAATCTAGTGGGTTTTCTGATCATCTCCCTCTCGGAGGACACAAAAAGATAAGGTTTCTCTGAGAGGAACACTCCCTAGACTCACTGGATTCTTACAAATATTGAATTAGTTTCAGAAACCATCTGCAGGATGAGCAGTGCACCCTCCCCTCACTTTGTGCTCTCCGCACAGTTTAGGGGCAGCTCTCTCTCTCTCCTTTCCAAATTGTAATTAGAACTATTGATCAATTATTACATTTACATTTACATTTAAGTCATTTAGCAGACGCTCTTATCCAGAGCGACTTACAAATTGGTGCGTTCACCTTATGACATCCAGTGGAACAGCCACTTTACAATAGTGCATCTAAATCTTTTAAGGGGGGGGGGGGGTGAGAAGGATTACTTTATCCTATCCTAGGTATTCCTGAAAGAGGTGGGGTTTCAGGTGTCTCCGGAAGGTGGTGATTGACTCCGCTGTCCTGGCGTCGTGAGGGAGTTTGTTCCACCATTGGGGGCCAGAGCAGCGAACAGTTTTGACTGGGCTGAGCGGGAACTGTACTTCCTCAGTGGTAGGGAGGCGAGCAGGCCAGAGGTGGATGAACGCAGTGCCCTTGTTTGGGTGTAGGGCCTGATCAGAGCCTGGAGGTACTGAGGTGCCGTTCCCCTCACAGCTCCGTAGGCAAGCACCATGGTCTTGTAGCGGATGCGAGCTTCAACTGGAAGCCAGTGGAGGGAGCGGAGGAGCGGGGTGACGTGAGAGAACTTGGGAAGGTTGAACACCAGACGGGCTGCGGCGTTCTGGATGAGTTGTAGGGGTTTAATGGCACAGGCAGGGAGCCCAGCCAACAGCGAGTTGCAGTAATCCAGACGGGAGATGACAAGTGCCTGGATTAGGACCTGCGCCGCTTCCTGTGTGAGGCAGGGTCGTACTCTGCGGATGTTGTAGAGCATGAACCTACAGGAACGGGCCACCGCCTTGATGTTAGTTGAGAACGACAGGGTGTTGTCCAGGATCACGCCAAGGTTCTTAGCGCTCTGGGAGGAGGACACAATGGAGTTGTCAACCGTGATGGCGAGATCATGGAACGGGCAGTCCTTCCCCGGGAGGAAGAGCAGCTCCGTCTTGCCGAGGTTCAGCTTGAGGTGGTGATCCGTCATCCACACTGATATGTCTGCCAGACATGCAGAGATGCGATTCGCCACCTGGTCATCAGAAGGCGGAAAGGAGAAGATTAATTGTGTGTCGTCTGCATAGCAATGATAGGAGAGACCATGTGAGGTTATGACAGAGCCAAGTGACGTGGTGTATATTATCCATTACCAATTATTACATTTACATTTAAGTCATTTAGCAGACTCCCCCCCCCGTTTTTCATGTTGCGTCTATCACTCGAATTTAAGACCCCCAATTTAGCACAGACACTGGCAGAATGTACATTTACAGACGGTGACATATATATAACGATGACATACATTATATTCATACATTTATAGCTTTAACTTTTCTCATCACAGCCCCCATTTGTCCCTGTCTTACACTGTCGCGAGTGGCATCGGTATCTCAATGCATTTTTTTGACCAAATTACTATACATTTCGCAGTGTGCAGACCCCTCACAATCAACCTGATACCCCAAATTAACAATTTTGGGCAACCTTAAATCAACTACGGGCACGGTTGACCATCCCCCCTCCCTCCCGGCACTCATTCTTCTGGCATTTCTTAATTTTCTTCTTCAGATAGCTTTACAGTTCATCCTCCCAATGTTACACATTTAACTCATACCTGTCAAAGTGGATGGCCCTTGATAATGTCCTGATTTCAATATCTGGGGAATAATCTCATTTCCCCAAGCAGACCAATCTCTCACCTGAGCCGCCACCACCATCCTTTATGGTCCAATTCTGTCTTGTCCATTTTCCGACTAGTGCACCAGCAGCATGAGAGAAGTTTGGACGTGATCTCTCTCCATGCTCACTCCACGTGGACGGTCTCCGGACTCATGCTGTGCTCCTGAGAGAAAAGGCAGTTGATAGCGTTGACTGGAATCTGTACACATGTTGCTGGCTCGGACTCGGGTCTCAGGTAGAAGGACAGGGCCATAGTGAACAGCATCGTCGCCATTACTTCAGCTGGTTAGAGGGGGTGAGGCTCACTGTTCTCGGTCAAATTGTCCCTTCCATGCATCTAGATACCATCTATGGTCACCGGAGGGCAGACCAGAACAACAGTTTAGGGCATTACTGATTCAGGAAATCCAGACAACTATTCACTGTATGACAAATTATTACATTCACAATATTCTTAACACACATTTCTCAGACAAATGTCAAAGAGAATAACAACACACTATTGAAGCCATTTTGCAAATTGGCTTATACTCCCCTAATATATTGGGAACCTCACCGCAGAATTACAGGGTCAGGGAGTTAGAGGACTAACCCTTAGGGAGAAATCCCGAACATACAGCACACCCAATCTGGTGAGAAAAAACGAAACAAACATAACAACAATAGCAATGCATTTCTTCATATTTACCAGCATTTACATATTATACTTAAATCTCACCCAATGTATCTAGCCTTTCTGATCAGGCCTCACCAGAAAGTCAGGACAGAGGTCATTCGACACCATTAAGTGAGTCTGTTCTCATTGAGTCTGTTCTTTTCCTTTTCTTTCCCTGTACTTCAGACTCAATTATTTATATATAATAGGATGACAACCCAACTCGGGATACGGGCTTTTAGCGGGTGGAATAGTGGGGACCAATTGGAGGTTTACTTAGTAGCAATACAAATATTATGGTACAGCTATATAGACACTCAATTATCATGTTACTTTTTAATGGTACGTTTACAAACATATATTTTGATAAATAGAATTGAAAGTTGTCTCATTATGGTAAGTGGTGAAATAAGTATAGCCAGTTACAATTGTAATGGCTTAGCAGATAATAAGAAAAGACTATCAGTATTTACCTGGCCAAAAGAGAAGGAATATAATATCTATTGTTTACAGGAAACTCATTCAACAATTTTAGATGAAGTTTTGTGGGAAAAGGACTGGGGGTCGAAATATATTTCTCCCACAGGCAAAGAAATTCAAAAGGGGTTTTAATTAACAGTAATTTTGATCCAAATGTGCCAATTGTTGAAACAGATCATCAAGGTAGATGGATTATTTTAAATATGTTATTGGACACTAACCAGATATGGCCTATTAACCTATACGGTCTAATAATGATGATCCAAGCTTCTTTGAAAATATATATAAGAATTTATCAACTCTACAAGCAACACTAGACTCTATTATTATGCTGGGAGATTTGAATACAGTCTTAAATACTTCCATGGACCGGAAAGGAAATCACACTACAAACTATCACCCTCAGGCACTGAAGGAAATCACACTACAAACTATCACCCTCAGGCACTGAAGGAAATCACACTACAAACTATCACCCTCAGGCACTGAAGGAAATCACACTACAAACTATCACCCTCAGGCACTGAAGGAAATCACACTACAAACTATCACCCTCAGGCACTGAAGGAAATCACACTACAAACTATCACCCTCAGGCACTGAAGAAAATCACACTACAAACTACAAACTATCACCCTCAGGCACTGAAGGAAATCACACTACAAACTATCACCCTCAGGCACTGAAGGAAATCAGGAATGTCAATGATATATTGGAATTAGTGGATATATGGAGGCTTAAATATCCTGACCTAGTGAGCTATACATGGTGGAGGCTTAATCAGGCTAGTCATCTTGACTACTTTCTTATGCCATTCTCTCTGGCACCAAAAGATTAAAAAGTGTTGATAGGGGACAGAATGCGGTCGGATCATCACATAATTGGCATATATATATATTACTCTTACAGAATTCCACGTGGGCGGGGATATTGGAAATTTAATCAAAGCCTACTAGATGATAAATTGTTTAGAACTAGGACAGAAGAATTTATAACTGACTTTTTCCAGACATAACTTGATAACAGCAGATCCCCTTATTGTATGGGACACTTTTAAATGTGCCATGCAATTCGGTACTCATCTATAAAACAAAAGCAATTTAGATCATTGAGTCCATATTAACAAAGGAAATTGAAGGACTAACAGTACAGTTAGATAGCAATAAAAACTGTACCATCGAGGCACAGAATAAGTTAGAGGAAAAAGAAAAGGAGGAACTTATTCAAGTGTATATCCAGTGTAATTTATTATAAAAATAAAGCGAACTGGATGGAATATGGGGGAAAATGCACCAAGTTATTTTTCTATCTTCAATATAGAGATGCTACCAAAAATGTTTTATTGAAACTTGTTACAAATGATGGAGTCACACACGATTCCCCAAATGATATTTTGAAAGAGGAAGTAAAGTACTTTAAGAATATGTTTTCATTTCAGTCTCCTCCATCTCCACTAACCGAAGCTAAATGTATGGATTTTTGTCCTAATAATAATATAAAATTAACATTTGTACATAAAGACTCATGTGAAGGCCAAATTAAAGAGGAGGAACTACTTGATGCAATTAAAGCCTTTAAGGCCGGGAAAACTCCAGGGCTGGAGGGCATACCAGTGGGAAGTATACAAAACTTTTTGGATATACTCAAAGGACCATTATTAACCATGTTTTAACCACTCCTATATAAATAGTAGATTATCGGACACGCAACAAGAACGTCTTATATCATTATTACTGAAACGGGACCCAAGTGGTATATATAAAGATCCAGTCCGTTTAAAAAATTGGAGATCTCTTACACTTCAGTGTTGTGATGCAAAAATCCTAGTAAAATGCTTGACACATAGAATTTTAAAAAGTATTGTCAGCTATTATTCATCCTAATCAGACAGGTTTTTTACATGGACGGTACATTGGAGATAATTTAAGACAAGTACTGGAAACAATAGAATACTTTGAAGTATCGGGGACACCAGGCCTGGTTTTCATATCTGATTTTGAAAAGGCTTTTGATAAAGTACGACTGGAGTTTATATATAAATGCCTAAAATATTTACATTTTGGGTAATCTCTTATAAAATGGGTTAAAGTTATGTATAGTAACCCTAGCTGAGAAATAGTAAATAATGGCTACATCTCAAAGTTTTAAACTATCTAGAGGAGTAAAACAAGGTTGTCCACTATCGGCATATCTATTTGTTATTGCCATCAACATGTTAGCTGTTAAAATTAGATCAAACAATAATATTAAGGGATTAGAAATCCGTAGTTTAAAACCTAAGGTGTCATTGTACGCTGATGATTCATGTTTCCTTTTAAAACCACAATTATAATCTCTCCACTGCCTCATATAGGATCTAGATACTTTTGTTATCCTCTCTTGGATTAAAACCAAATTATGATAAGTGTACTATATTACGTATTGGATCACTAAAAAATGCTAATTTTACATTACCGTGTAGTTTACCAATTAAGTGGTCTGACCAAGATGTGGACATACTTTGTATACAAACCCCAAAAGAAAGAAATTATCTCACTCCAATAAATGTTTATAGAAAGTTAGGAAAAATAGATAAGATCTTGCTACCATGGAAAGGAAAATACCTGTCTATTTGTGGAAAAATAACCCGGATTAACTCTTTAGTCATATCACAGTTTACCTATTTGCTTATGGTTTTGCCTACACCTAGTGACATGCTTTTTAAATTATATGAACAAAAAATATTCAATTTGATTTGGAATGGCAAGCCAGACAAAGTTAAATGGGCCTATTTATATAACTAATATTAATTCGGAGGGCAGAAATGATTAAATATTAAAGCATTAGACCTCTCACTAAAAGGCATCAGTCATACAAAAGTTATACTTATATCCAAACTGGTTCTCTAGTAAATTGGTAGGAATGTCTCATCCTATGTTCAAGAATGGCCTTTTTCCCTTTATTCAGATTACACCTGCTCACTTTCGGTTGTTTGAAAGGAAATAATCTCCAAAATATCGTTATTTTTTTTAAGCACGCCTTAAAAAGTTGATTGCAATTTCAGTTTAATCCACTTGAAAATACAGAACAAATAATACAACAAATATTGTGGTTAAACTCAAATATACTAATTGATTAAAAAAAACATTTTTCAAATACGTTTTTTTTTTAATGTATAATTTTTGTGAATGTTATCATAAATAGGACTGGTGAAGTTATGTCACACATGCAGCTAACACAGACATATGGAAATGCCTGCTCTACCCAATACTACAACCAACTAATTGCAGCATTACCACAAAAATGGAAGAGGCAAGTAGAAGGGGAAAAAAACAAGGAACTTGTATGTCGGCCTGTATTAAAGAATATAAATGGTTAAAGAAAAGTGTGATAAATATAAACATATACCAAAAAACTGACAACTGTGCCATATAAATTCAAACTGGTTGGGAAGAGATTTTCGATGTACCCATTCCATGGCACATGGTTTATGAATTGATAAGCAACACAACGACGTATTCAAAACTTTGCATTTTTCAATTTAAATTACTACACAAAATTCTTGCAACCAATATAATGTTATATATATGGGGGTACAATCTTCCCAGCTCTGCAGATTTTGATGTGAGGAGGCAGAGACATTAGATCATTTATTTATTTATGTCCATATGTAGCTCGTTTTTGGTCACAGGTCCAGGAATGGTTGAGGAATTGCAACATTTGCGTAGAACTAACGCTGCAGATAGAAATACTGGGTGATTTGAAAAGGCATAGTCAATCGATTAGTAATATAATAATTATTTTAGCAAGAATGTTTGTTTTTAATTTACAATCTATAGAAGCTATGAGAATAGAAAGGTTCAGTACTTTTGTGAAGCATCACAGCACAGTTGAAAAATATATATGGCAAATAGAATTCCAAAATGGATGGTGTTAAGAGATGGATGGGAGGGGTTGAATGGAGCTGAAGGGTTGGACTATAAGATAACCAATGTAAAAGATACGGGGTCTGTAAAATGTATATAGGTTCAGAAATGTTGTGAAATAGCACAGTTACAAATAGATGGACATCCAGAAACGGAGGCGGGACTAAAAACAAACAAAATATAACTATTGTAAAATAGATTGTGTCTGTAAAATGTGTATAAGATGTATAAACTGAAGGTAGAAGCCTAAATGTTATTGTTTATTAGTTTACTCCAATTGGGGTAAGGGTGGTAGGGTTTGCGGGGAATAATAAAGGTATATTCTTAAAGTATGTATATCTACATAGGTATGTATGTATATATGTATGCATACGTATATGGATATATATATTTACCAAAAAAAGATATGGGGGATTAGAAATGAAGACAATTACATTGATGGAAGCAACATTCTTTCTGCAATATTAAGCTGATCCACCCCTTTAAAAAAAAACATATTTGGTAATAGTAATCTCCCCTTTCATATCTTCACACACACCACACTTCACCTTTTTCTCATTTTCTTCATTCACACATCACACAGAACTTGCTTAGGTATTCACTCAGAATCCCTATATAACATTATCAATCGAGGTCCACACAGAACTTCTTTCAGTTCACACACAACTTTCTTATTGCTGGTGGTATTCACATCCATACCACCAGCAACCATCAGCACGGCAAAGTCAGCCTGAGGGGTACCAGTGATCATGTTCTTGAATCTCAGTGTCCGGGGGCATCAATGAGCCCCTACCCATCTCAGATGCTTCCTTCTCAAACTTTTCAATGGTTCCCCTGTCAATGCCTCTGCACCTCTAGATCAGATGGCCGGTGGTGGTGGACAGAATCCATATATAATGATATCAATCCAAGTCCACACAGAACTTTGTGCAGTTCACACACAACTTGCTTAGGCATCCACACAGAATCCCTATATAATGTTCAATCCACAGAACCTAATTAGGTATTCATTCAGACACACGCACACACAGACTCGAGGCGCTATTTCCCGCTTCTTGTTGTTTACATATTCAAACGAAGTTCACACAGAACATTCGTGCAGTTCACACAGAACTTCCTTAGGCATTCTGTGTGAATACCTATATAACGTTATAAACGAGGTTCACCGAACCTTTTCCTAGTTCTCTCTTAGAACTTGGATCCCTTCTTAAACAAATGTATTACTTCATTTAAATGTACTTTATTGAAATCCGTTGAGTTGTCCTAGGTTTCGTGGATGTTGTTTCCTCCCGGACGCGTCCCACAGTGGAGGTCTGGTCCGGGTGGGTCCTCGTCCTCTTTTAGTGAGACAGGAATATCCCTTTACGCCGTTCAAAGAATGTGCCACCGGTGTTCCCTCGCAGACCCTTACTGATGGATCACATCGAGAAGATCAAACATCCTGTGTCGTGGAAATTTACCACTGAGGACTCTTAAGTAAAAAAATCAATCTTTATTATCACGGCTGGAGAGGTTCACAAACTCAATCCAAGCTTGATGAAAACTCCGAAGGGGAGGTTCCCTTTCAGTCCTTTTATACTGCTACACAAACAAGTCATAAGCATGGTTGGTTCTTGTATGTGACTGATGTATACAACACAAGGCTTTTGACCTTGAAACTGAGATATTGTATCACTTCAGGTTATTACAAAAGCAGCCTTGTGCTAAACATACGATCATATACACAAAATACACATTTTCCATCGCAGACCGATTCCACACTTTGGGGAGAAGGGGGTAGATTAGAATTGGACCGTACATTTCTACAGAGCTAAAGTAGACACTTAGCTACTCAGAGATGAACTGATATGAGTTTGATGTCTCCTCTTTCCTTCTGCCAGGTCCGTCAACAAACCCCTTTGCTGCTGCAGCGGTTGCCCCGGCGATAGCCACCACCAACCCCTTCCAGAGCAACGGGAGAGCAGCGGCTATGGCAGCAGCAGGTGGGGACACGCCACGGATGTTTTGCATACCCAATGTACTTGAAACTAAAGACAGGCTTTACCCGAAATCATTCTTGCCTACTACTTACTAAAATTCTATACTATGTACTAACCCTACTACATACTGTTTAGAACAAACTGTTTAGTAAAAATGTATGCACTAAGCAACAGATATCAGCATACTAGGCACATGCGTACTTAGGTGTCATGTAATGTGCAATTGGGTTGTTCCCCGCCATTCGTACATCACGTCAGATCATCTGATTATCAGCTGTTGTCAAATACATGTGGGAGTCTGAAAAGACAATTATCTTCCTCAGTAGCATGCAGCGAATTCGTACTTGATGAAAAGCCTAAATGAGTATGACATCCTGGCATTTTAAGCTTTCTACGTTTTCGAAATATCACATACTCTAAAACGTTCAATTTTGCGCATACCCAATCAACATACTATTTAGAACGCAAGTACGGGTATTCGGACTCGGCCACTGAGTTAGAGGGTGCACTTAACCCAAAACCTGTCATGTGCAGGCCCATTGCAAAGATGGTTGATGAGCTCTGAAGTACATCTCTATGACTAAAGCCGATCTAGCTGTCGTGGTTAGCGGCCATTTTGAGGTAGTGCGGAAGAAAAACATGTTTCACAGATGGCAGCTATATTCCAAAGTCATGCTAAAATATCACAAATGAACTGAGGCAGGTGATCATGTAAAATATTTTCTTTGTAGCAAAATTCAAAGAATAGCCTAGCAGTCAACTGAAATCTCACAAGTCCATATTCTTAGATGACTTTTTACGGAGGATGATTGACCACCTGAAACCCTGTAAGAGGACTCATGGTCACAGTGGTCATGGTCATTAGAGGGCATAATGAGGTTATGAACCTGATGCCTTCACTTCATCTAATTGTATTCATCTTAAAGTAAGTATTTTGCCTGGGGCTTGGCTGCTACAAGACAGCAGCATTATTCATTAACAATAGTCTGTAGCTAAATGATGATATAGTCGAAGTAGTAACAGTTGGTGACTGAGTGTTTCTGTTATAAGCGTGAAGGTGTGTGCGTATGTATGTCTACGTGCAAATTATGATGGTTCTGTCTGATTGCTCTTGTGATGCTCGACAGGCCTGTTGGGGGCTCTGCATGGGCAGGGTTACCCTCCAGCCCACTTTGGTAGGTTCCCTCCTCCTCTTCCAGCTCACTCCTTTTCTCCCTCCTTTCTGCCTTCCTGTGTCTTGGCTGTGGCAGTGCTTCCTAGAGCTCCCCTGAGCAACCTGTGACTGTCTCGCCGACTGCATGTGTTGTGTCCCCTGACCTCTGACCCCAGTGCTACTTCTACTGTATATGTGAGTGTGGGGGTCCTGATGCCCTCACCAATCCCGCCCCCACTACCGCTCCCAGACTGTAGTGATGTGACATCGCCGATTACCCCTTCTTGCCCCCTGCTGGCCAAGAGAAATAGCCTAACTAACAGTCGTAGATTTTCAGCCTATAGCTGTTGGCGGTGTGTATGTCCTCCAGCTGAGCTCTGAGGTTAAACTGGTGTTGAAAGGACATCAAACTGCCAGATAACCATTTAAGAGTATCCTTGAACTGCACAACCATCTTGACTGTAAGCTTTTTATAGTTTTTCACCCTCCTGGATTCTGTACACTGCCTTTGCTAAGATTGCTTCTACCCTGAGTGCTGTAGTACTGTAACTGTGTGCTAGAGGCTGTGTACTTTAATGCTGGTTATGTTATGGATAGAGCTAGTCTCTGAGACTCGTTCTAGTCACAAAGTAGTTTTTCTGCTGTTGCTGTGTTTGTTTCTGTGTTTAATTGTACACTGCTCAGTAAAGGTGTTTTTCGTTCAGGTTGTGTGCAAATGTTAACCTGGCGTCAGGTTTGATTATAGCTAGACTAGGTGGGTGCTTCAGATGTTTTGTGGTCTGCGTTAGCACTTAGCAGTGATCGTGTAGCGTGAGCTCTGTGTAACTGATGTGATATTGTGTAGATTGAGTGTCCTCTCCTCTCCCGCCTATCTTGCAGCCACGTTTGGCACAGGGTCCATGAGCATGCCAGCCGGATTCAGGAACGCTGCTACCTACAACCTCCCCACCAGCTTCAGTGGGACCTTCCAACAGCCCTTCCCAGGCCAGGGCCCCTTCCCCCAGCCTCCGGCCTATCCCCAGCAACCCAACGGTGTGTGGGGGTGTTTGCATGGGTGTATGTGTGCTTTGCATGAATTTGTGTAGTGTACCCCTTTTCATTTAAACCTTTAGTATTCACCTCTTTCTCTGGTCCACCAGGAGGGGGGTTTTCAGCCTATGGTCAGGCCAAGGCTGTGGCGACCCCCTTTGGGCAGGCGATGGCTGCACCCGGGGTATCTAGTAACCCCTTCTTGGTGAGTGGGACCATTGGTTGAAAGCAAAGTGTCCACAGTCTCCATTTGATAAAACTTGTGTTAGTTTCACTGGTGGTGATTTAATGGCCCCCTTTCTCTCTCTCTCTGTCTTTGTCGTCCTTCCAGGCGGGCGCCCCTTCAGGACATTATCCCTCAGGAAGCTCTTCAACGAATCCTTTCTTATAGCACTGCTCCACCTGAACTCCACCACTAGGGTGTTGTCAACTGGCGTGCACCGCTCTCACCTCTTGCACTGTTTTGTTTCACAAGATGCTTGTGAAAAAAGACAAACCCAATGTTTCTAAAACTGGTATTTTGTATTAAGTGACGTAACTGACACCGTCCATGGCAACAAAAAACAAAACAAGGTAAAGGTGTGTAAAGGGGGGGGGGGGGGGGTGGCAGGAAGCCTAGCTGTTAAGAGCTCTGGGCCAGTAACTGAAAGGTCGCTGGTTTGAATCACTGAACTGACTAGGTTAAAAATATGTCTGTGCCCTTGAGCAAGGCACTTAGCCCTAATAGCTCCTCCTGTAAATTGCTCTGGATAAGAGGGTCTGCTAAATGACTCGCATGTAAATGTGTTAAAGGGTTGGAGTTTCCTCTCATCCTCCATCTAACCTGTGATCTGGCCCGGCCTCAGCTGAGCCAAATGTATATTCAAACTGGCCGATACTAAGTTATTGCAAAATATTCCCATTCATTATGCTGCAATTCTGTAAATATTTTTTTCTTAGAGGAAATTAGCTCTGTGCATATCAGTATTTGTATCTTTAACACGAGTTTAAGACAGAACTGTTACTTGGAAAATCTTAGAGGACTACTGTGAGTTACTGTATTTGTAAAGAAGAACCAAAAGCGGTTTGTACAGCGTGGTATCGGTAGGACTATTTTTACAGAGAATAAGAGGTGAACATGCGTTTCATAATTTGTTACAGAAGAGGGGGAGGAGCCTCTCTCCTCTTCTGTGATTGGCCTCGAGGGCAGAGACTCCACCTGGAAGGGGATGGGCTCTCACCTGTGCTCTCACCTGTCCTGCTGTCCAAGTGGTTTACCACAATATAGACTGAATACCACTGATGTTGGGTGTTAAAGACATTTAAGTTAATGTGTATATATATTAAAATGAATTTTAACTAAAAAGAATGACCAAACCATGTCTTTGTATTGCTGCACTGTACATCTCCATTTTCATATATTGAAATATTTTTGATATACTGTATATAAAAAGATTTCTATCACGATGAAGATGTTGCAGTCTGAATACTGTGGAGCTGTTACTCTTGCTCAGGAGTATAGACTGTAAAGAATATCAAACAATCAGACCTGACTCATCAGTGTCTTTAATTCAGTAGGGCACAATATACCAAAAAATGGTGCAAACGAAAACAAATATGAGCTTTCTTTTTGGACACACTCTGGTAGAAACTCCCCGTTTTCAAAAGGTTTTCTCCCATTCCGTGCCTACAGAACATGGCCCAGTGGTCAGTTTCTTCAGCTCAGTTTTTGTTCAGGGCCAGTGTCACTGTCTTTCAGACTTGGAGGCTCCTCTGCAGTGGTGGAGTGTCTGTTGCTTTGCCACCCTCTCATAATCATGTACACACCCCTCAGAAAGAAAATGACAGGGATGGCTGAGAAGTAGCTTCCATAAATGGTGAACTGCAAAAAAAAAGTGGAAAAACGTTAAGCTTATTCCTTACTCTTCAGTCGTAGGGCTAGCAAGCAGGTCTTATTGTCCTGTGACACTTGAACTGTTTCCACTGGATGTCATAAGGTGAATGCACCAATTTGTAAGTCGCTCTGGATAAGAGCGTCTGCTAAATGACTTAAATGTAACTGTTAACTCACCTGTGGGATGATTCCCAAGCCGAGCCCTCTGCCATCCACCACAACGGCTGTGATGATAGTCTGAAGGACCAAAGCCCCAAAGTTGTTTGCGCCGAAGATCAGTGCATATCTCTCCGTAGCAATTTGGAACCTGGAAGGAAAGGGGGCATGTTTTTCCCTCTACCAAATATTAAAGGGTAATTTTGTAACGTTTCAGATCTAAAAAGGGGTCCACGTCCCAGGGCATTTAGTTTTTTTTAGATCCAGTTATATCCCACAATCTAAAATTAATAGAATAAATAGATCAACACCATGGGGCCGATTCAGACCCAAGTTACACGCACGCTAATGGAACTTTTCTCTCTGCTCCACATGTTTCAGCCAGCTATCAGGGTTCAGGGTGGAGATCACAGAAATGTAGGTTTGGTAGAGAGGTGTCGACAGATATGCTGTATTCTGACCTTGGTTTAATTCCCTCATAATTCCACCACCTTTATGCGTGATGAAACAATGAATAATGTCGAGCAACCTATCTGTTCTAAGTGGAGCAACATCTAGGCCTACTTTATTTTTTCCAATAGAAATAGCACCATTCTCCGTGCACTGTAACTTACAAATTGATAAGCGCTAGGTAAATGATTAATTTGTGTGGATAAGTGGATTGTAAATGTATTTTACCCTATGATTACTGGAGACAAAATGAATGTAAAACCAGTCATATGGCAGAAAACTGAAGCATATCAATTTAACCCACAGGGTTATGAAATGCTGGCCTTATAACCTTCAGGGATGAATTTCGGAGACCCAAACTATAGACTTCTGTAGCCATGCGCAAATGACAGCATAGTGCCAAACCTACCAAGTTTATGATTTCTACAATGTTTTAATTATATGCCTGGACTTTTCACTGTTTTATTTTCCCAATTTGTATGGTGTTAAATACTAGCCACTATCAGTAGCCATCGTCAGTTATACCAATACATTTTGAACTCACGTTAGTGTTAGTTTCTGTACATTTTGCATCATGCCATCGCATCATTAGTTTACCTTTCATCTGTCACATTCGTGTGACTGTTCCTGAGGATCGCTAGCAATAGCGGATCATATTAGGCTAACGTATTACCAGCAATAATTTGGGACTATAGCCTATTTGAATCATTATGGAACGCAGACCATTCGTAACAGTTTCAACCTGGAGCCTGGCGCATGGTTCACGATGACTGGACTGCTGTCATCACAGTTCCATGATTAGTGAGGATCATTAAACCCTTTACAACCCGTTTCTGTGAAGTTATTTGGATTTTTTCGAATTATCTTTAAAAGACAGGGTCCTGAAAAAGGGCCGTTTCTTTTTTTGCTGAGTTTATTTAGCATATGCTATTGCGGGTGTAGCGAAATTCTTGTGTTCCTAGCTCCAATGTCGGAGTCCGTAGTATAAATATAGATGATGGGATATATGGACATAATATGTATATACTATGTAGTATTTCTGTAGAATACTTAGGATAGAATAGTATATTTACAGCAATAGTTAATAGGGTAGGCCTTGACTAGAATACAGTATATACATAAACTGTATTAAAGTAACCAATGTCCCATGGCTATGTACATAGGGCAGCACCCTCTAAGGTGCAGGGTTGTGTACCGGGTGGTAGCCGGCTAGTGACAGTGACTAAAGTTCAGGGCAGGGTACCTAGCGGAGGCAGGTTGGTGGCATTGAGATAGAAGCTGTTCTTCAGTCTCTTGGTCCCAGCTTTGATCCACCTCCACTGACCTCGCCTTCTGGATGGTAGCGGGTGATCAAGCTGTGGCTGAGGTCCTTCATAATCTTCTTGGCCTTCCTGTGACACCCAGTGCTGTAGATGTCCTGGAGGACAGGAAGTGTTTCCCTGGTGATCTGTTTTGTTGCAATGTCATGTGCATGTTTAAAGTGGCGTTTAAATACAAAACAAATTGACAATACAACTTTCATAACAGTTACATACCAATAAAAAGAGACTAGCCTGCTGGCCTTACTGGGTCGATAGGAACATTAGCACGAGCTATTTAGGAGAGATATCACAAATGATTGTCTAGTTCTGTTTTTCCTGCAGAGGGGAGCCCTATTCCTGCACCCAGAGGGGATTAGTTTAAAGTCCGGGTACAGGGGGTGGCTTGTTCTAAAATGATTTTGTGCAGAGGGCCCAGAACTTAAAAATCTCATCCAGACCTGTCTATTTGACTCCAAGTACCTTGCTTGCTGTGGTGATAATCCTTCTCAGCATATTTCTCTGGCTGACAGTGGCATTGCCAAACCAACAAACAATACAAAAAGTTTAAATAATCTCATAGTCCAGTCAACATTAAAAGATCCCAGCTTTTTGAGAAAGTACAGTCTCTGCTGACTCTTGTTGTAGATCAGGTCTGTACATTTACTCTACTCAAGTTTATTGTCCAAGTGGACACCCAGGTATTTGTATTCCTCTACAATCTCTATGTTCTGACCTCTGATAGATGTTGCAGAGGTAGGTGTTGTACACTTCCTGAAGTCTATGCACATCTCTTTGGTCTTGTTGGTATTGAGGACCAAGTGTGATTGGTCACACAACTCTACAAAGTCATTTAGGACCGGGCCATGGTGTTCCTCATCATCATGCAACAGGCTGATCAAGGCAGTGTCATCAGCGAACTTAACGAGGTGTCTGTCAGGATGGGAACTGACCCACTGTGACCTCTGGCTCAGGAAGTCCAACAGCCACAAAACTAGCCCCCCCATCTAAGGAGTAGTCCCTAATGAATCTCTGTGCCAGAATGTAAGGCTGGATTGTGTTGAAGGCAGAAGAAAAGTCATGGAATTTGGCACCCTCTAGATCTCTATAGACCATGTCGAAGAGATTAAGAATGGCATCATCAACTCCTCTGCTGGGCTGATAGGCAAACTGAAACGGGTCGAGGAGCTTCTGGGTGGCGCTGTACACAATGCTGTATCTGTAGAATTTTATGAATGTCTTCTGTGCCAAGACAAAATTCTTCAGCCTCCTGAGGTTGAAAAGGCGCTGTTAAGCCTTCTTCACCACACTGCCTGTGTGGGTGGACCATATCAGATTGCCAGTGATGTGTACGCCGAGGAACATGAAGCTTTTCACCTTCTCCACTGCTGATGTTGAAACAACATGGAAAACTTATTGGATTTGTAAAAAGGGCATTTAATTATTTATTCTCTACCCAACTCTTAACCTAAACTTGGTGACATTTGTTGTTGATTTAAGTTTGAATTCACATTTAGTTGACAACTCAACCAAATGTAAATCAAAACTAGAGGTTGAACGTCTATGCCCAGTCTGTGTCAACTTTTATTTTGATTATAAATGCAAGTATACAGAGCACCATGACATTAGAATTTAAAGTAAAAGTTTGGTGAGACACCTTGCCCTCCTCAGTTTTGGACAGATTATTGTCTGTGGTCAGAACCGGTCAGATAAAAACACTTCTACTTTGGGTTCTTCTTTTTGGTCCACTGCATGTTCAAGCTTGCAGTGGTGTACACAGGGTTGGGCTTGGAGGCTCCTCTGCAGTGGTGTACACAGGGTTGGGCTTGGAGGCTCCTCTGCAGTGGTGTACACAGGGTTGGGCTTGGAGGCTCCTCTGCAGTGGTGTGCACAGGGTTGGGCTTGGAAGCTCCTCTGCAGTGGTGTACACAGGGTTGGGCTTGGAGGCTCCTCTGCAGTGGTGTACACAGGGTTGGGCTTGGAGGCTCCTCTGCAGTGGTGTACACAGGGTTGGGCTTGGAGGCTCCTCTGCAGTGGTGTACACAGGGTTGGGCTTGGAGGCTCCTCTGCAGTGGTGTACACAGGGTTGGGCTTGGAGGCTCCTCTGCAGTGGTGTACACAGGGTTGGGCCTGGAGGCTCCTCTGCAGTGGTGGAGTCTCTGTGGCTTTACCACCCTCTCATTATCATGTACACACCCCTCAGAAAGAAAATGACAGCGATGGCTGAGAAGTAGCTTCCATAAATGGTGAACTGCAAGAAAGAGTGTAAAAGCATTAAGATTATTCTTCAGTTACACAGTTCAGATAAAAAAATAAAATACTTTTTGAATGAACCAGATACTTAACATTGTTGTATTCATTTTTTTTGTCAAAGATCCAGGACAGTTCATAACATCCAAGGCAAAAGTCCAAGGTACCTATTCCTAATTTTGGATTATAACACAACA
This sequence comes from Oncorhynchus nerka, assembly GCF_034236695.1. Taxonomy (NCBI): domain Eukaryota; kingdom Metazoa; phylum Chordata; class Actinopteri; order Salmoniformes; family Salmonidae; genus Oncorhynchus; species Oncorhynchus nerka. The sequence continues at coordinate 42,607,724 of NC_088406.1, forward strand.
GCAGCAGGAAAACTTGGCTGCAGCTCCTAGCCCTCACAGGCCCCTCAGTGGACACATCCCATGCACACCTGTCCCCTCCTTCTGGGGTCTGTGGTGGTTCACTTAGACTCTGATGGAAGAACATGCTTCTCTGTGGCATGGGCAGGAAGAGGGAAGTCACCAGGGCAATGGAGATCATCACCAGATTAAGTACCAAGATGTTATTGTTGTAAGACATGAGGCTGAAACAGACCAGCAGCTGTCCCAGCACAGATCCCACTGTGTAGCCTAGCAGCTGTACACTACGGCAGTAGGATGTAGCCTTGCTGTAGTGTTTCATGTCCACTATGCTGTAGATGTATGAGAAGTAGGCCACCTCACAGGCCGACTTCACGCCATGGAAGAACTGCATCGCCTTAAAGGCTGCCACCACCTGCACCAATAGCATCATCGCCCAGGTTAGGAAGAAGTTGATGCACTGAAACACCACTACGGGCTTGTAGCGCTACCAATCGGTGAGCAGAAAGACTGGCACCATCACAGCTAGGTAGGAGTAGGTCCACACAGGGTAGATCTCGTTGGTCACCTGGGTTAGAGTGCAACACTGCTGTCTGTTTGGGAGGTTGCAACATTCAGATAGAAAATGAATTGATTGATTGTAGCGACCTTAACCCAACATCTAGTGAGCGATGCCGCAACCTCATCAAAAGGTTCAGATCTCTTGCCGTAAAGGCTAAGGTGTTGGGCTGACAGCCACAAGTTCACAAGTTCAAACCCTGGTCCAGATTACTTCCTGACCTCAGTTGCTGCCATTAAAAATGTGTGGGCAAGTGTGAGCATTTTCTCCCTTGATTTTCCTTTTCTTTATCAAGCTGGTAGGTAATACAGTGGTCAATAACAGGGTTATACTACTGATAAAGTTGTAAAGGCACAAATACTCAATGAAGGAAATCGTTACACCCCTCTAAAGATAGTATAAGAGCATGAATACAATGCATTGAAATGTTTGTCCTGAAGCCTACTGTACCTGTTCCACCATCAGGTTTTTGTTTGGACCAGTCAGGTAAGGGTAGATGAAGGGTACAAGAGGTTTCACAGTACCGCAGAACCCATAGATGCACAGCAGAGTGGTGGGCTAGCCCCATCCTGCCCTCCACCGCTTCACAGCCTCCATCCTCACAGATCCACAAACAGCGATAGCCACTATTATCACCCACACACATGTTTATACGTTATACAAAAAGCAGGTTTATCGCTTTACCTGCTCAGGTTAGTCTGCAGGTCACCTTTACATGACCCACACTACCCTTAAACCAGTCTGAGTCTAGTCCCCATACAGAAGTCACCTTGGTTTGTTTGTGTAATCACTGAGCTCAGTCTGTCAATCAACAACCTGCTCAATAAAACATTAGCTAGTGCACATTTAACATGGCCATGCCTATCAATTGAAATCCCTTCTCTTTTGAATGACTTAAAGAGAAGTTGGGACAAAACAATGCTTACGCAACATTTTGTTTTATTTTTATTATAAATACAAGTATGTAACACCATGCCATTACATTTTAGGGTGAACCCCTGAAGACGCCTTGCCCCCCTCAGTCTCTGATAGACGACTGTCTGTGGTCAGAGCAGAACCGGTCTGAGGAGGGCATCTCCACTTTGGGATCTTCTTTCTGCTCCTGGTCCATTGCCTGTTTAGGGTAGCAGTGGTGTGCACAGGCTGTGTACATCCCTCTGATCAGGAAAAGCACTGATATTGCGGCATAGTAGCTGCCATAGATGATGAACTGGAGAAAGGGAAATTAAACTTTGGTTTTATTAGAGGGGCCAAGAACAGTAACAATGCAGTAATAATTTGCCACCAGGTGTCAATCTCTCTTCACTTTTGATAACTTGTGCAGTGATCAGTTAAAGGAATGGACAATGTCCTGTCTAGCTCTGCATTGTGCAACCATACCTGTGTGATAATGTCTAACCCCAGTGCAGTTTCATCAACAACGATGGCTGTGAGAATGGTCTGCAGCAAGAGGGCGACAAAAGTGTTGACTCCGAACGTTAGAGCAAAGCATGCCATGGACAAGTTGGATGCAATCTGGAATCTGGAATGACAAAACAGAACACTATGTACTGAATATTTTTATTGTGCATTTCTGATGAATGTCTATGGGACATGCATGGAAGGTATATGAAATAAATATAGCAGAGTTCGTTGAAGTATGGCCTACAGAGTATTCACTTACGTAGTGATGGTAATCAGCAGCATGTAGGAGGCCTTGAAGATGACGTAGCCAGCATAGCTTGCCCAAATGTTGCTGGTGAGCCCAATCAGAAACACGGCCCCTGCCCCCACCGCAGAGAACACCCCCAGTGACAGCTCCCCCCAGACATCCCAGGTCACCTTTACATGACCCACACAGAAGGCTGCGGCTGCACCTATAGGACAGGGATGGGACAACAGTGGATGATTTCCTTTTTAGATCCTGAGTAAATACTTTTAAACTGTTTAAATACTTGTAAACTGCATCCTTCCTCCCTTCCTTGAAGCAATCACTGATCCAACGCTGTTGGCTGGATTAAAGCATAGGATTCAATACATGGCTTTCATCAATCAATCAATCAAATGCGTTTACAAAGCCCTTTTTACATCAGCAATTGTTACAAAGTGCTTATACAGAAACCCAGCCTAAAACCCCCAAAGACCAAGCAATGCAGATGTAGAAGCACGGTGGCTGGGAAAAACTCCCCAAAAGCCCGGAACCGAGGAAGAAACCTAGAGAGGAACCAGGCTCGAGGGGTGGCTACTCGTCTTCTGGCTGTGCCGGGTGGAGATTATAAGAGAACGATCCAGTCATATCAGATCAGTCATTACCCCAAGCAAGGATGGATGCTTCGAATTGGAACAGGACCCTCATCATATTCCTAGGGGGGGAAGTGTTCCTACCATAATTTATCAGGACAGTATAATGTCTCTATCCCTGAACACATAGGATAGAGGACAGGGGTTTGATTTAATTAAAGGGATACTTCAGGATTTTGACAATGAGGCCCTTGATCTACTGCCAGAGTCAGATTGACTTGTTCCGATAAGTCACTATCTCTCAAACCCGAGCTATCAGCAATAATCAGAGAAATCGTTACCCAAGTTATCACCTTAATTGAAGCAATTACTCTTCTCTGCGTGCAGAGCCCAACTTGGACCAAAGCGAAGATGACCATGGAACTACATTGCCTTAAGCCCATCGAAACACATTACCCATTTAATTGTGAGACCAATATTCAGCTGCGTTCTGGAATTTTATTTGTATGTTTTTATTAAGTAATAAAATAAATATTAGCATTGCAACATTTTATCTGAAAAACCCCAAGGCCCAGCTACTCCACTGAACGCACACACACACACACACACACACACACACACACACACACACACACACACACACACACACACACACACACACACACACACACACACACACACAGTTCTGAGATTGTCTTACCTACTACTGCGCAGATGGCCTCGACCCCTCCATTGTAGACAGAGGAGGTGCTGGATGGCTCTATGTGGTCCCACATCAGCTGGATGTAGTTGAACACCTGGCCGTAGCCGGCCGTGGCTAGAGCCCACCACAGAGACCAGTAGACCAGCTTCCTAGAGGAGTAGGACTCTCTGAAGCTGCTCCAGAGCAGCCTGCTAGCATAGACCACATTATGCAGGCTACACCAGCCAGTACTACTCCCAGCACCCTGGGTCCTACCCGACCCAGCACCATCCTCTACGGCCTCCTCCACATCCTGGACCTCCTCCACTGCACTCGCTTCCTCCTCCACCTGGCCCTTGGTTCTCAGGCCCAGGGCAGCCTTCTCCCCCCTGAAGAACATCCCCTGCTGGGGCATGGGTAGCCAGATGGAGATGAGGAACGCAATGCTGAGAATCCCCAGGGAGATAGCATTGAGGTAGAAGTAGTCCAGCCCTGCCAGGGAGACCAGCATCTGGCCTATGGTGGCCCCTAGGGTGGAGCCTGTCAGCATGGCACTGCGGAGGTAGCCGGTGGCCCGCTGGTACCTCTCCGGAGGGATCACACTGTAGATGTAGGAGAAGTAGGCCACCTCCGTGGAGGTCACCACGGCATAGTTGAACTGCAGGAACGTCATGGCGGTCAGGCCGGGGGCGAAGCAGAGCAGGACATAGTTGGTGACCAGGAAGAGGCCCTGGACCACGATCACCGGCTTGTACCTCAGGAAGTCTGTCAGCAGGAAGACGGGGAAGAGGACGGCCAGGTAGGAGTACGTCCAGATGGGGAACAGGTAGTTGGTCACCTGAGGAGGCACAGGGAGAGGAGTGATTAATTTATCACTAGATCTATTCAATATGCACAGGGATACTGAATAGTCCCACCGGTCGTCTATATGAAGCAAAAAAACTACATAGCCCACTGTATACAGTAACCTGAGGATACACTGTATATAAAAAAGTATGTGGACACCTACATGTGGACACCCAAATTAGTGACTTTCAACGTGGCACTATCATAGGATGTCACCTTTCCAACAAGTCAGTTCGTTAAATTTCTGCCCTGCTAGAGCTGCCCCGGTCACCTGTAAGTGCTGTTATTGTGAAATGTTTCGGAGCAGCAGCGGCTCCTCCGCGAGGTGGTAGGCCACACAAGCACACAAGCGTGTAGCGCATAAAAATCGTCTGTCCTCGGGTTGCAACACTTACTACTGAGTTCCGAACTGCCTCTAGAAGCAACGTCAGCACGATAACTGTTAGTCATAAGCTTCATGAAATGGGTTTCCATGGCAGAGCAGCCTAAGATCACCGTGCGCAATGCCAAGCATCGGCTGGAGTGGTGTAAAGCTTGGCGCCATTGGACTCTGAAGCAGTGGAAACTCGTTCTCTGGAGTGATGAATCACGCTTCACCATCTGGCAGTCCGACGGACACATTTAGGTTTGGAGGTTACCAGGAAAACGCTACCTGCCTGAATGCATAGTGCCAACTGTAAAGTTTGGTGGAGGAAGAATAATGGTCTGGGGTTGTTTTTCATGGTTTGGGCTAGGCCCCTTAGTTCCAGTGAACTACACAGCATACAATGACATTCTAGATGATTCTGTGCTTCCAACTTTGTGGCAACAGTTTGAGGAAGGCCCTTTCCAGTTTCAGCATGGCAATACCACCGTGCACAAAGTGAGGTCCATAGAGAAATGATTTGTCGAGATCGGTGTTGAAGAACTTGACTGGCCTGCACAGAACCCTGACCTCGACCTCATCAAACACCTTTGGGATGAATTGGAATCCTGATTGCGAGCCAGGCCTAATCGCCCATCATCAGTGCACAACCTCACTAATGCTCTTGTGGCTGAATGGAAGCAAGTCCCTGCAGCAATGTTCCAACATCTAGAAGAGTGGAGGCTGTTATAGCAGCAAAGGGGGGACCAACTCCATATTAATACCCATGATTTTGGAATGAGATGTTTGATGAGTAGGTGTCCACATACTTTTGGTAATGTAGTGTATTTCATTCTATCATTATAGTGTGCATCATTTACTTTCTTATCACAAACTTGTTACCAAATCCATTCAAAACTGTTCATGTGTAGCATACAGCTCTCTGCTGCTGGTTACTTTACCACTTCCTCTGAGATGTTCTTGTATGGTCCAATAAGGTAGGGTGTTAGGAAGGGCTCAGCTGGTCTGCAGTTGGCGAAGAACCCATAGAGCGACAAAACGGCTGTGGGAAACACCCAGCCAGTGGACTTCAGCTTGGCCCAGGAACCCATTCTGGTAGGCTACCCCTTATGTCCCCCTCACACGCACTACCTCTGGGTCTGAGTCCTGTGTACAAATGGGATCTGTTGACAGTAGGCAGCAGTAGATCACTTGGCCAAGTCCTTGTCGGGAAATTTAGGAATTTAGTCTGTCTATGAACTACATGTGCATAACTGAGAATGCAAGTTTTATATGAGGGAGACTTTGAGCTATTGGGAAATAGTCCCACTGATGGTAAAATGAAAGCTTACGTCAGCCTCAGTTATCATGACACTGAGTTTACCACGTTTTTCTAGGCTCTATTGTTGACTTTATGTAGATGTTTTGTGCACAGTTATGGAACAAGTTCTGTCTTTTTTGAACAGGTTAGTTGTGGGTGAGTTGTGTGTTTCAGTCCATCTGCACATGCATCCTAGCCGAGCTCCAGCTAGTCTGTCGCTGTAACAACGCTTTGTTTACAAGGGATTCTGCTGGAGGAGCGAAGTTAAACTCAAACGATTCTTTCTCAGATATTATCCACCAGGTAATGAATATGCTGTTGATGATGCTAAAATACTTGATAATTAAGATACTAACACAGACACTTTAAACAGTAGTGCTGCTCTGACCTAGAGCTAACTGGCTAGGCTAGCCCAGAGCCATAACCTTAGGTCTCTGTGCTAGCCAGACCAGTTAGCTGTAACAGCAATTTAATTAATGGCGCACAAGTTGAAGTTACAAGTAGGCCTAAAGCAACTTGTATCTCACAATTGGTCTGGTTTCGAATATTGAACTGATGCCTTTTGTTCACAGGTATCATCCTGGAATATGAAAAAGGAGGAGCTTTGAAGACTAAATTCATTGATTTGTTGGATTTGTCTCCAGTGTGAGTAGACAATAGTACAATTCATGTTTATGAATGAGATGCTGTGTTAGTGATCATCATCTGTACAGGGCTGCTAACTTTTGAAGAAAGCTTGGAGTGATATTTGCTATGTGAATTGGGGGTCCTCCATCAGGAAAATTGTACTGTTTCATGGCTCATTTCCTGCAATTCTATGTATTTTGACATAGCTTAGGCCTTTGACCAAATAAATAAATGAAAAACACTGGTCAGCTGCATACAGGATGCTTTGAACATTACTTGAATACTCAAACTTTGACGACTTTGGGGGGGGGCAGCAATGAAATGAGATAGAAAGGAGATAGAAACAGAGGGAAGGTTGGAAGCACAGATTGATCCCTGTTCTCAGGTAGAAAGTTGAATGCAACACTTGCTGGGGAGTGTTACCACTAAGGGCTGTTACGGTGACATATTGCCGCCACACCGGCAGTCACGAGTCATGACGGCAGCCAAATTCCATGTGACCGTTTAGTCATGGTAATAGGCTTCTCCAATCTCTGATGCTGCTGATGGTCATTAGTAGCCTACCAAACTTGCTCACTGTCTGGTACACAGCACTCTATTGTCCCTGTAATCACTATGACATCAATGCAAATGTTATCGAAAATCTAATCACACTTCATGAGCTCATGTTGCGCAACATTTCTATAGGCAATGCAGGTTTTTATTTGATTTGTTTCACCTTTATTTAACCAGGTAGGCAAGTTGAGAACACCTTTATTTAACCAGGTAGGCAAGTTGAGAACACCTTTATTTAACCAGGTAGGCAAGTTGAGAACACCTTTATTTAACCAGGTAGGCAAGTTGAGAACACCTTTATTTAACCAGGTAGGCAAGTTGAGAACACCTTTATTTAACCAGGTGGGCAAGTTGAGAACACCTTTATTTAACCAGGTAGGCAAGTTGAGAACACCTTTATTTAACCAGGTTTAACCCAGGTAGGCAAGTTGAGAACACCTTTATTTAACCAGGTGGGCAAGTTGAGAACACCTTTATTTAACCAGGTAGGCAAGTTGAGAACACCTTTATTTAACCAGGTAGGCAAGTTGAGAACACCTTTATTTAACCAGGTAGGCAAGTTGAGAACACCTTTATTTAACCAGGTGGGCAAGTTGAGAACACCTTTATTTAACCAGGTAGGCAAGTTGAGAACACCTTTATTTAACCAGGTGGGCAAGTTGAGAACACCTTTATTTAACCAGGTAGGCAAGTTGAGAACACCTTTATTTAACCAGGTAGGCAAGTTGAGAACACCTTTATTTAACCAGGTGGGCACCTTTATTTAACCAGGTAGGCAAGTTGAGAACACCTTTATTTAACCAGGTAGGCAAGTTGAGAACACCTTTATTTAACCAGGTAACACCTTTATTTAACCAGGTAAGTTGCACCTTTATTTAACCAGGTTTGAGAACACCTTTATTTAACCAGGTGGGCAAGTTGAGAACACCTTTATTTAACCAGGTAGGCAAGTTGAGAACACCTTTATTTAACCAGGTAGGCAAGTTGAGAACACCTTTATTTAACCAGGTGGGCAAGTTGAGAACACCTTTATTTAACCAGGTAGGCAAGTTGAGAACACCTTTATTTAACCAGGTAGGCAAGTTGAGAACACCTTTATTTAACCAGGTAGGCAAGTTGAGAACACCTTTATTTAACCAGGTAGGCAAGTTGAGAACACCTTTATTTAACCAGGTGGGCAAGTTGAGAACACCTTTATTTAACCAGGTAGGCAAGTTGAGAACACCTTTATTTAACCAGGTAGGCAAGTTGAGAACACCTTTATTTAACCAGGTAGGCAAGTTGAGAACACCTTTATTTAACCAGGTAGGCAAGTTGAGAACACCTTTATTTAACCAGGTAGGCAAGTTGAGAACAAGTTCTCATTTACAATTGCGACCTGGCCAAGATAAAGAAAGAATGATTGGGTCCATGTATCGTGAGATTTTGAGTGAAAACCTCCTTCCATCAGCAAGGGCATTGAAGATGAAACGTGGCTGGGTCTTTCGGCATGACAATGATCCCAAACACACCACCCGGGCAACGAAGGAGTGGCTTCGTAAGACGCATTTCAAGGTCCTGGAGTGGCCTAGCCAGTCTCCAGATCTCAACCCCATAGAAAATCTGGGCCAAAATACCAGCAACAGTTTGTGAAAACCTTGTGAAGACTTACAGAAAACGTTTGACCTCTGTCATTGCCAACAAAGGGTATATAACAAAGTATTGAGATAAACTTTTTTTATTGACCAAATACTTATTTTCCACCATAATTTGCAAATAAATTCATTAAAAATCCTACAATGTGATTTTCTTGATTTTTTAAAAATCATTTTGTCTGTCATATTTGAAGTGTACCTATGATGAACATTACAGGCCTCTCTCATCTTTTTAAGTGGGAGAACTTGCACAATTGGTGGCTGACTAAATACTTTTTTGCCCCACTGTAGGTGGCCATATATGGATGTTCCATTTTACTATATGGGTTGGTTATGTAGGATTCTTCTAACCCATCACTTTCTACTACATATAATAATACAATTATTATTATAAATCATATCTTTACATTAAAAACCAAAGTCTATCGGAATTCCAGTCATTCCAATAAATGTTATACCCCTTGATCTTCAAGAATAGGACTTGGAAATATGGAAGTATAGATTAGCCAAATTGTTTTACCTGGGCATGGCCCCAAAACTAAGGATTTATTAGCCAGCACAACTGTCTGGTTTATGATTTTGTTATCATAGAGGACTGATTGGGCTCATTGATTCGAGTTGAAAAATAAATTTTGTGCTCATGGAATGGCATTCTTTGCCAAGAGTGTGCAAAGCTTTTATCAAGGCAAAGGGTGGCTACTTTGAAGAATCTAAAATCTATTTTGATTTGTTGGTTACTACGTGATTCCTTATGTGTTATTAGTTTTGATGTCTTCACTATTATTATTATACAATGTAGAAAATAGTAAAAATAAAAAACAACCCTTGAATGAGTAGGTGTGTCCAAACTTTTGACTGGCACTGTATATATAATGTATAGGTCCAAAAAATAGATGTAGCAACTACAGATTGCCCCTTTAAGTCTATCAAAAGTGTGTAAGTTTGAGCATGTGTTCATTAGACCTATGGATGTATTTATTTTATCAGAATGAATTAGATTGAGCAATAAAAGCCCCACTTTTATTCCACAGGCTGGGATCTGCACTATGCAGCTGTTGCAAGAGCGCATTTTTCACTGGCTGTCCACTGGTTTCAAAAACATTAATTGGAAGGCAGCTTAAACTTCTTGAATTCAACCATTATTGGGTTCAAATACACATTTAGATTTGTGAACAGCCGTCCACTACAACCACAATCTGTAAGGAGCAAATACCTAAATGAGAGAGCAGCAGTGTGATTCACATCAACACGCTAACATTATGTAGATATCAATAATAAGTGATATCTGTATCGCCGTAGACTACAACACTACTGTCATTCTTACCTCCAAGCGTTTATTCAAGTTGGATAATCGTTGGATGTCGACAGTGTTGGGGTTCGTTTCCTCGTTCCTTGTCAATCATGGACTCATTGGTGAAATTAGCATTATGACAATATCTTTAATTAAATCATTCAAAAACCTTTATTAATGCAATTGCAGACAGAAGTTGACAACAGGAACATAGCGCATGTTTCTGAGTAAGTTCTGCAAAATATCAAAGGTCCCAAGTTATTTGATTAAACCTGAAGTCCAGGCCTTGTGATGTCACTGCATACGTCATTACCTTCTACTCATCAGACCAAGCCCATGCATACATTGCTATATAAACTTGCAAGAGAGATACAATAGTTCCGGTGTTTTCTAAGGACTAGGCAATAAAAGTTGATTTATTGTGGAATGTCTGACCCGCCGCACAGGCCTTATGACTGCAGGATTGACCTTCTCCCTAGCACGACTCCGCCCCGAGGTTGAATGTACTCTCTGTCGGGACCAGAGACCAAGGCGATGGAGACCTACATTTGGGGACTCCCTTGCTGCAGGATTCATCCATCCTTCTTCTTCTCCCGTCCGCGCAGGGTTCCTCTTTGTGGAGAAGAAGGACAAGACCTGCGCCCGTGGACCTGCGCCCGTGGATCGACTACCGGGGTCTCAATGACATAACGATTAAGATCCGCTACTCACTACCACTCATCTCCTCGGCCTTCGAGCCACTCCAGGGGGCCATCGTGTTTTCCAAGCTGGATCTACGGAACGCCTACCACCTGGTGCAGATACGGGAAGGGGATGAGTGGAAGACCGCCTTCAACACGGCCAGTGGTCACTACGAGTATCTGGTCATGCCATTTGGCCTTACCAACGCCCTTGCTGTGTTCCAGGCTCTGGTCAATGATGTTCTACCTAGATGACATCCTCATCTTCTCCCGTTCCACTCAAGAACATGTGCTTCATGACAGGTTCTCCAACGCCTCCTGGAGGCTGTTTAAAAATGTATTTAAAAAAAAAGGAATATCCAAAAACATACAATATACTTGCAGTGAAGCCGCTCAACAACTACACCACACCAGTCATCCAACAGACTCCCATTCAGAGCGACACACAGAAGCATCCAGGGTCAACGCCCTGCTCAAGGGCACGTCGACAGATCTCCCACAAGGCCCAAAAAGACATGACCCCCCACAGTTCCCCATAGCTGTCCTTCAACCATCCGAGACCCCTCCCACTGTCACCCTCCCCAAGAAAAAAGAAAGAAAAGAGGAAATAAAATAATAAAAAATACATTTAATTCCATTCCCCAATTCCATTCCCCACCCCCCCCATTCCCCACCCCCATTCCCCCCACCCCCATTCCCACCCCCATTCCCCACCCCCATTCCCCATTCCCCAATCCCATTCCCCACTCCCATTCCCCCCCCATTCCCCACCCCCATTCTCCCACCCCCATTCCCCACCCCCATTCCCCACTCCCATTCCCCACCCCATTCCCCATTCCCCACCCCCATTCCCCACTCCCATTCCCCAATTCCCATTTCCCCACCCCCCCATTCCCCACCCCATTCCCCATTCCCCACCCCCCCCACTCCATTCCCCAATCCCATTCCCCAATCCCATTCCCCACCCCCATTCCCCACCCCCATTCCACACCCCCATGAAACAACCAAGAAAATGAACTCATGAGTAAAAGAAACAGAAAAAAACAATGCAAAAAAACAAAGGACATCAAGGAAAACTAAAATCATAACAGCAAGGCCAACTGTATATGTTGGAGTTAGTGGTTCAACGGATCTGATTATTTTAGGATCAGCAACAACAAAAATGAAGGGAGACAAACATAATTTTGCTTTCCATTTATTACTTAAAGAACACTTAAAGCAAGGAACTGTTCAATGTTTAAATAATATCTAAACATATTCAATACTCAATTGTTAAATTAAAGTGCAATGAGGCATGATACCTTCTTCCTTTGAACAACAGTGAATGAAAAAATAGCCTATGTCCGTATTAAAAAAAGAAAGAAAGCAAAGCAGACCTGAGCTTATAACTTTAAATTCCATTTAAAAAAGAGGAGGATGTCTACATTGTCTGGGGAGAGGGTAGACCTCTTTGCAGTCACTATGTCCCCTGCCATGGAGAACACCCTCTCACTTGGAACTGAAGTGCCAGGCACAGCCAGGTAGCACCTTGCCATCATGGCAATGTGAGGGTATTTACACTCATTGCTTTTCCACCATGCCAGGGGATCACCATCCACTGGAATGCCGCTTGCTGTCTTGTAGGATGCCACCTCCTCTTTGATGGTGTTCGCAAACGTCTTGTCTGTGTCCTTGCTCGCAAAGGTCTCCCCGAAAAGCTCCTTCATGGCCAAATTATGTTGTGGAGGAGATGCCTCTGAGTCTGCTCTTGTCGGCTCTGTGGCTTGACCTTGCAGAAAAAAATGACTTGATCTATTAAACTAACTAATTATTTATTTTCATATTTCATAGAACTATAATTGTGGCAATAACATTTAATAAAAGCCATTATTTTTGTTCCAAATAAAAAATGGATGATTCTAATAGCAATAGCATAGACTAAGATTAGACTGCAGAATATTTATTATGTAAGTAATTCACTCTTATTTTTTATTTGTTACCTCTTCAGTGGCCACAATATCAGTGGTGAGATCACTGTATGTCTTCTGCATAGGGCAGGGTCTAGGTGAGACAGGGACTTGAACCTGTACAGTAGATTTATGAAGGTAGTCCTGTACATTAGGGGGGTATCTGCTCCTAGCAGTACTTGCG
>NC_088406.1:42625608-42643108 GCF_034236695.1 Oncorhynchus nerka
GTGTGTGTTTGCGTGTCCATCCATGTGTTTGTGTCATTGTCTAACCACCATTACTGCCCTACTCTCATTCTACCAGGCGTGTCCACACACTGATAGGTCACAGAGGGGAGATAAGCAGTGTTCAGTTTGACTGGGACTGCTCCCTTCTCATCACCGGCTCCATGGACAAAAGCAGTAGGGTGAGCTCACATCCTCTCTCTCTCTTTCTCTCTCTTTCTCTAGTAGAGTCTCCTATCACTTAAGCTCTGCATCTTTTTAAAAGGAAATTGAAATCCTTTCATTATTCCAAGATGAGTCACGTTTTCTGGGTAGTCGTGTGAATTATTCACATGGCTGCATTCTTGAAGAGGAGATTGTGAAAAGGGAAAACACAACCATTGTGTTGTTAGAGCGCTAATCAAGCTGGTTGTTTTTGTTAAAGGTTTTTAAAAATAGATGCATTAACATTTGACATTTTGCCATTGTGTGTGTTTGTGCGTGTGTCTGTGTGTGTGTGTGTGTTTGTGAATGCGTATGTGCGCGTGTGTGTGTGTGCTTATGTGTGTGCACGTGTGTGTTTGTGTCCTTACAGTATGTGTTTGTGTACCGGAGTGTGTGCGTGTGTCTCTGCTTCCCCAGGTGTGGGAGGCAGCGAGTGGGAAGTGTATGGCCACACTAGCAGGCCATGAAGACGAGGTGCTGGATGTGTGTTTTGACTACACCGGTCAACTCATAGCCACTGCCTCGGCAGACGGTACGACCACAGAGATACAGTACACAGTATATCATACTAATGGTGTTCTATTTAATTATGGGGTACCTCTACCTCTGCTGTTTCCATGACTGTCAATACAGAGTTCCTGTATTGAACAATGTCCCAGGCACGGAACAATTATATCCGTACTGTACCCAGACACCCCCATTCCACACTGTCATGCCAACCCAGATCGTACTGTGGTGGCTTGAAAATGTATTTTTCACATTGTCCTTTCCAGCACAGTTCCGGCAACTATGGTGTATGACTAACCAGGCCAGCTCAACTGAATTCATTTTATTTTAAGGTTAAACTTCATCTTCGATCAAGCAATACACAGGATGTTTTAAGAAATCAATATTTCCCCTGACACTTAGGCACAGAGAGAGTGTCCAGCGCTGCCAGACTGGAGGGACAGGAGGGAGAGATACCCAAGGTGAGTCGCTGAGACAGGTAATGGTTCAAACGGGATCCAAAATGGCCCCTCTCTCTCTCTCGCTCTGTCTCTTTGTCTGCCTCGGAGCATCCGTCAGACTCACAAGGGTACAGGACTGGACAGGAGGGATGAGGACGGCGGTCCGCTTGCCGGGGGGGATATTTCTACCTCCTGTTACTGATTCTCGTGTCAGTTTCTAGGTCAACCACGTCTCGACGATGACATAGAGAGACGTGACCCTGAAGGTGTGTGTCCCTCAGGCCAGAGCTTTCCAGAAACATCCGGGCCCATCTGACCTGCTCTATATACAGGCTGATTCCTGGTCTACCTGTGATTCCCCCTTCCCCTGGTGGTCTCATTTGATTGGCACTTTTCATTTGCTCTTGTCTCAGTTTCCTATAGAGTCATACCTTGAGCGCTTTAATGTCACACCTTGGTTGTTTTATTAACCAATCACCATGGCACAGTCTGCCCCTGCTCACTGTGTAACTGCGTTAGCCACGGCTGTGTAGAACCACATGTGACCTGGGCCTGTGTTGTAGGTGACCCAGCTGTAACCTGAATGTGTGTGTGATTTTATCAGGCCATCTGCCATTTGACAGTTCTGCCAGTGTACGTTTGTGTGTGTGTGTGCATATTTGTTACCATTTGACAGTTCTGCCAGTGTACGTTTGTGTGTGTGTGTGTGCATATTTGTCAGTGTGTGTGTGTGTGCGCACGTGCCTGCATGTTGTGTGTGTATGTGTACGTGTTTGTCACTCGGAGCCACAACCACTAGGGGGTCTGATTTAGACGTAGGAAATGTATGCCTTTCCTACACACACACACACCTTTCCTACACACTTCTCAATAGTTGGTTTCAGACTTACCTTATGCAGATGTGTAATGGACTTGGTTAACATTTATTAAACTGCTGAACACCCTCCCACTAGCTGGCCAACCATTTTCCTCGTGTTTTCATTCAATAGAATGTTCAGTACATTCCTCTAAATCCATCCCTTTGTACCTTTAACTACAATTGTCTTGACAGAGTCACTAGAACATATGGAGGGAAGGTTCAGAATATTAGAATATCATCTCCTTTTCAGCACCAGTTGGTAGATTTAAAAATACTTGTACACTGCTCAAAAAAATAAAGGGAACACTAAAATAACACATCCTAGATCTGAATGAATGAAATATTCTTATTAAATACTTTTTTATTTACATAGTTGAATGTGCTGACAACAAAATCACACAAAAATGATCAATGAAAATCAAATGTATCAACCCATGGAGGTCTGGATTTGGAGTCACACTCAAAATTAAAGTGGAAAACCACACTACAGACTGATCCAACTTTGATGTAATGTCCTTAAAAAAAGTCAAAATGAGGCTCAGTAGTGTGTGTGGCCTCCACGTGCCTGTATGACCTCTCTACAACGCCTGGGCATGCTCCTGATGAGGTGGCGGGTGGTCTCCTGAGGAATCTCCTCCGAGACCTGGACTAAAGCATCCGCCAACTCCTGGTCAGTCTGTGGTGCAACGTGGCGTTGGTGGATGGAGCGAGACATGATGTCTCAGATATGCTCAATTGGATTCAGGTCTGGGGAACGGGCGGGCCAGTCCATAGCATCAATGCCTTCCTCTTGCAGAAACTGCTGACACACTCCAGCCACATGAGGCCTAGCATTGTCTTGCATTAGGAGGAACCCAGGGCCAACCGCACCAGCATATGGTCTCACAGGGGGTCTGAGGATCTCATCTCGGTACCTAATGGCAGTCAGGCTACCTCTGGCGAGCACATGGAGGGCTGTGTGGCCCACCAAAGAAATGCCACCCCACACCATGACTGACCCACTGCCAAACCGGTCATGCTGGAGGATGTTGCAGGCAGCAGAACGTTCTCCACGGCGTCTCCAGACTCTGTCACGTCTGTCACATGTGCTCAGTGTGAACCTGCTTTCATCTGTGAAGAGCACAGGGTGCCAGTGGCGAATTTGCCAATCTTGGTGTTCTCTGGCAAATGCCAAACGTCCTGCACGGTGTTGGGCTGTAAGCACAACCCCCACCTGCGGACGTCGGGCCCTCATACCACCCTCATGGAGTCTGTTTCTGACCGTTTGAGCAGACACATGCAGATTTGTAGCCTGCTGGAGGTCATTTTGCAGGGCTCTGGCAGTGCTCCTCCTGCTCCTCCTTGCACAAAGGCGGAGGTAGCGGTCCTGCTGCTGGGTTGTTGCCCTCCTACGGCCTCCTCCACGTCTCCTGATGTACTGGCCTGTCTCCTGGTAGCGCCTCTATGCCCTGGACACTACACTGACAGACACAGCACAACCTTCTTGCCACAGCTCGCATTGATGTTCCATCCTGGATGAGCTGCACTACCTGAGCCACTTGTGTGGGTTGTAGACTCCGTCTCATGCTACCACTAGAGTGAAAGCACCGCCAGCTTTCAAAAGTGACCAAAACATCAGCCAGGAAGCATAGGAACTGAGAAGTGGTCTGTGGTCCCCACCTGCAGAACCACTTCTTTATTGGGGGTGTCTTGCTAATTGCCTATAATTTCCACCTGTTGTCTATTCCATTTGCACAACAGCATGTGAAATGTATTGTCAATCAGTGTTGCTTCCTAAGTGGACAGTTTGATTTCACAGAAGTGTGATTGACTTGGAGTTACATTGTGTTGTTCCCTTTATTTTTTGAGCAGTGTATATTATATTATATTAATACTTGTATACTAAGGGTTAGGAAAGTATTTGTGAATAATACAAAAACATTTTTTTAAATTTAAAAAATAAAATTGTTGTTTGATTCATCCTGAATAATAATCTGTACATCTTTAGATCTACCCTAATAATCCTTATTCATCAGTCCAGTCATTGTGAAGCAGGCTCCAGGTTTAAACTGCTACATACGTGCCATAATTATTCAAATGTCCCACATTTTTGCACAATTTGTAATCCGTTTGGCCTAATATACCGTAATCCACTATTGTTAGCGATGCTCAGGAACAACCATACAAACGTGACAGACGAAAGAAATGCAAAATGTAAGGAAAGTAACACTAAAGTCAGTGTATGTGGGTATAACTGACGGTGGCTACCGATAGTGACTCATATTTAACATGAAACAAATGGTAAAAAATACAGAGAAACATCTAGGCATATAATTAGAACATTCTGGAAATCATATGGTCTCCAAATGTCATCCCAAATTATAAGGCCAGCACTTCATAAACTTCACTGTGGAAAGGTGGATATACTGTACATTTAGTGACTTACAAGAATAATTAGTGATAGTGCCTTGCTGAAGGACACATCAACATATTTTTCACCTAGTCGTGTAGAGCAATTGAACCAGCAACCTTTTGGTTATAGACCCAACACTCTTAACCACTAGGCTACCTGCCATTATTTCAAAATGCTTTAGTTTGCTGCCATATGACTGGTTTAACATTTGACGCCAACGATCATAAAGTAAAATATATCTTAAAGAACGACCTTATTCATCATTTCATTGCGCGTAAAGGTGGTGGAATTATGAGGGAGTCAAGGTCAGAATACGGCGCATCTGTAGACACCTCCGCCAAATTTGTTTTATTTGATCTCCAGCCCTAACGAATAAGGGGTGAAGAACATGTTATTCTCATGCTTAAATTCAAGGTCAGAATACGCTTAGAGAGAAAAGTGCATAAAAAGTGTATTATGTTCAATTTAGGCGTTCTAAACTCAGGTTGCAATTCCCCCCTAGCTGCCTCATTGGGCTGCCTGTCTTGTGTCTGTTTACTGAAAGCCATCAGGGCCCAGCCTCGGTAATAGGCTGGAAGGAGAATGATTTCACAGGATTATGACACTCATCTCCCCCTAACAGGACACCTCTCTCCCCTCCCTCCGCCTTCTAACCGCTCTGTCAATCTCTTTTTTCATCACTCTCTCCCACTATTTCTCTCTGTCGGTCTGTTTTAATTCCATTCTAATTTCCAGTGTCGTCCCTCCATCTCCCTCTCCCCCACTCTTTGTTGTTTCTTTCTTTCTCTCATTACGAGGGAGGGAACAGATTTTTCTTAAAGGTCCAATGCAACCGTTTTTATCTCAATATTAAATCATTTCTGGGTAACAATTAAGTACCTCACTGTGATTGTTTTCTATTAAAATGGTCAACAATTGTTAGCAAGGAGCAATTTCTCAAGCAATAATTTGAGTAGGGAAAACAAATTAAAAACTAGCTGTTTTTTGCAGTGGTTTGGAACTATCTTATTGGTCTATTAACTAATTAACCACCTGGTGATATCACCAGGCAGGCCAAAACTCCATCCCACCAAAACAGGCTGAAATTTCAGGCGGTCTTTTTCAAACAGCTCTTATACTAAAAGGCCAGTATCATAATTTTAACAATTTCACGGTATTATTCAAACGTCATAGTGTGAAAATATATTTTTAAAAATTCTGCACTGGGCCATTAAATTAAAAATAATATCTGTAGAATGAATTTCATAGAACCAAATACTGCTAAATAAATGAATTGTTTTGTTGATTAAATATGCAGGAAAAAATGTAAAAGAGTAATTGATATGGAATGTAATTATCTCAACAGAATCCGTGTGGGTCTACTCATGACCATTCAGT
Organism: Oncorhynchus nerka; assembly: GCF_034236695.1. Taxonomy (NCBI): domain Eukaryota; kingdom Metazoa; phylum Chordata; class Actinopteri; order Salmoniformes; family Salmonidae; genus Oncorhynchus; species Oncorhynchus nerka. The sequence continues at coordinate 42,631,385 of NC_088406.1, forward strand.
TACTCCATCTTCTTCTGCCTCACCTTTATTTCTCTTCTCTTTTTCCTCTCTCTTTTCACCACTCTCTTCCCTCGTGTCCTCTTTTCTCCAAATTGTACACGTCTGTGCTTTCGTTCTCTCCTCCATGCTCCTCCTCTTTGCTCCCCCTCATCTCTCTCTCTCACACACACTTTACTTTTATGACAATGCAGAGCCAGCATCATTTAACCATCCCAGCCCCATGTTCATTTCTTCACCTCACTGTGTGTGCTTGTCGATCTCTCTGAAGTCTGTCTATCTGTTCCATTAGAATCATTCCTCCATAGGAAATACCTGCTCCATGTACAGTTAATAGCCTTTTAAGAATAGAGTGCTGATGTGCTGTCAATTTCAACCTCCTCGTCTTCTCCCTTGCAGATCTGTTTTAGCGCTCTCAAGCCAGTAGAGTTCTGTCGGCCAGCGCTGACATGATGGCTCGCCTGTGGGATGTCCAGTCTGGCGTCTATCTTCAGGTCCCAGAGGGATACACGGATGAGATCTTCTCCTCCGCCTTCAACTACGAGGGTGACACCATCACAGGTAATATGCACCCTCTGTGAGGGCTGGGGTCAGTTCCATTTCAAATCAGCATTGAGTTAGCAAAATTTGCCTGAAATGGAATTGAGCCCAACCCTGCCCTCTATATAATCATACCTAGTTCAAATGCAAAGATGCCATTGCAAGCTCTTCACAGCCAAACAAGCATTATTTTTTATCCACTCACAAGCACTTTATCAAAGTTCAAATGAACAGACCACAGCTGGATGTGGTGAGCTTCTGTCTCCTTTTCAACCACCTGTCCCTGTTTTCTCCCTGCTGCAGGCAGCAAGGACAACACCTGTCGCTGACCCGTCCTACGGTCAGTAGATTGTGTGAGGAAGGGAAGGTCATCTGGACAGGTGACTCCAGTCTGACTACTGATGTCCATCCCCCAACAAGAAGATGACTCCAACAGGGCCTTGTCTGAAGATGCCCTTCCCCGGAAGTTATCACTGACCCAATGTATGTGACCAGTATGTGATTCAGTAGACCGGATAGCTTTGGTGAGTTACTATGGTCCCACTGTCATTTTACTACGTAGCACTGTAGACAGACAGTTTAGCGCATTGGGTGCGTCCCAAATGGCACCCGATCCCTATTAAGTGCACTACTTTTGAGCAGGGCCTATAGAGCTTTTCAGCCTGCATTCACCAGTTAGGATTTGACCTGGACTGGTCACTTTGGTCCTCTGTCATGTTCAGTGTTGATAGTCAGTGTTTGTTTGTGTGTTAATTGGAGAATGGGCTGGACGGAAGAATGTTTTCTGTACCCATCTTTTCCTCAATAAAAACTATTCATGCTCACATATTACATTAATTTATTGATCTCAAAAGATGAAGATACATTCAATTTCTACAGCAACAGAGTTGAATTGTGTGCTTTATAATGCCGACGATTTAACACTAGAGTACCACTACGCAGATAAAACCTGACATACCAGATTCACGTACAAATTAGACATTAAACCTTCTTTGTCTTTCTGAAAGTAGTAAAAATGAAATGATAGAGAGCAGTCTTTCTACCCCAAGGTGATGCAGTTCAAGAATCTACAATATGTACAGCTATCCAAAATAAACAATTCTCAAAGAACATGAAGAACTACAGATAACTTACTTAAGAACGATAGATAACATGAAGAATGACAGATAACTTAAGCAGTAACAAAGTCACAATAGAAGTAGACAATGTTGGCCAATGTAAACGAAAACTATCATCTGGGTCCGTATTCACAAAGAATCTCAGATTAGGAGCGCTGATATAGGATCAGTTTTGTATTTTAGATCATAATAAATATGATTACCAGGATGGGGGGGGGCGGGGGGTCTCATCCTAGATCAGCACTCCTGCCCTGAGATGCTTTGCGAATACAGGCTCTGGGCAACTGTCAAGCGTAGTACTGCTCACCTATGTTAATCTCAGCAAAGCCTAACTGGAACGATGGCTGCTGCCTGACAGTCTCATCAAGATAGCTACTGTACATTAAAACATCATCTGGTGTCTTTTTGAGTTTGTTGGGTTGAGGGAATGGGTTACAGGGTTTTATTGGTGCCTTGTTTGTGTTTATGTGTAATAAATACATAATTTATAAATTAACAACGAAAGGAATACAAATTCTGCAGGCAAGAAATCTCAGATGGCTGATTTGTTTGCACAAAATAAATAAGGCCTACATCCCAAACTGATGCTGGGTTTTCCTTGGGTTCGTCTAACTAGGGACCGTACATCAGAAAATGAGAAACATGCTTATCTTATTAAAGGGAGACATGTCTGCTCACTGCAGCCTAATGAAAGTCCTCAGTCCCATAGCCAGTCCTATAAGAGGGTGTGTAATATCACAGGTGTGATGAATTTTTAGCCTGAAAGTCTGACCTGTTTGTGCGTCAGCCAAATCTTCTAGCATTCCTTGTCATGGCTTACATCACAATTAATGAAAGAGGAATTGGCTAAAGCACAAACAAATCTGGCTACCAGGCTAGGGGTTTTTCATGATTCACACGTGCGCTGAGAAACACTACGCTTGATGGTTGGGTTTGATGCATTGGGCGTACACAGTTGGAGACATTAGCTGGTGTGTGTGTGTGTGTGTGTTTGTGTAGATGGGGGGTGTTGGCAGAGCCTAGTGGGTCTCCAGTAGCCAGTCAAACAGGCTGGACAGAGAGCTGCCTCCGTCCTCCTCCTGGTGGAGCTTACAGAACTGGATGACAGCGTTGAAGAGATCTCCGATCCTCCATGCCTTCTGAGACACCAGCTGCAACACCCTCTGGAACTGAGACATCACACTCAGCCAGATTACCATGCTCCTTGTGCACTGCAGACATGCAGATAACAGAGTACAACACACACACACACACACACACACACACACACACACACACACACACACACACACGTACGGGCATAATCAGATCCTGTGTAACAGAATGTGCTGTGCTGCACCCACCTTTGATGTCCTCCTGTCTTTACACTTCCTGAAGTAGACGGCATGCAGGCCCAGCTCGGAGGCAGCGATCCACTGCAGGGCCAAGCGCAGCTCTGAGTCCACACACTCTGGATCCAAGTCGCAGTTGACCACCAGAAGCTCCCTGTGGCTGCTACTGTCCACTACTGGCCGCAGTGAGATGCCCTCTGCAACACACACAGGAAATACATCACGCCCACTTTCTGTACATCAAGCTAACTTGTACATCAATCTGAGTTTCAATGCCAAAGCTACGTTGAGGTCTGATGGCACATTGGATGGATCTGGCACCAAATAGGTTCAAGATAGGTTGGGTAAGGAGGGCTTGATACCATCAGTGTTGGGGAGTAGTGAAATACATTTAGTTAAACTATTTAATTACATTTTTCAGTAGCTTGGTGGTAGTTCAACTAAATTAAATATTGGTAGTGTTTTTGCCATATGTAACTACTGGAACTGCACACCTGCAAAAATACAATATGGGTGAAGTAGACAGAATCTTTTTCGGCATCAGACCTGCCTAATTCTCACTTGAAACACTTGTTGTGGTGCTAATTCCCACTTGAAACACTTGTTGTGGGGCTAATTCTCACTTGAAACACTTGTTGTGTGGCCAATTCTCACTTTGTCTTTAATAGGCTAAATGACACATCTGTTACCATCTAACTCCAGAGGGATCTGTTCTTGCAATTTGTAGTCAATGACATTTCAGATATAGAATTTTTCACAATGTAGTTTGGATGTAGTGAACTACTTTTTCAAGTAACTTTCGTTAAGTAAGCTACAGTTGAAGTCGGAAGTTTACATACACTTAGTCATTAAAACCTCTTAACTCCAACCGACACGCATGCGTCCCATCTAGCCATCTGGAAATGCAAATGTACTACGCTAAATGCTAATAGCACTCGTTAAAACTCAAACGTTCATTAAAACACACATGCAGGGTACTGAATTAAAGCTACACTCGTTGTGAATCCAGCCAACAAGTCAGATTTTTAAAATGCTTTTCGGCGAAAGCATGAGAAGCTATTATCTGATAGCATGCAACACCCCGAAATACCTGAAGGGGACGTAAACAAAATAATTAGCATAGCCGGCGCTACACAAAACGCAGAAATAAAATATAAAACATTCATTACCTTTGACGATCTTCTTTGTTGGCACTCCTAGATGTCCCATAAACATCACTATTGGGTCTTTTTTTTAGATTAAATCGGTCCATATATACCCTAAATATCGATCTATGAAAAGTGTGTGATCAAGGAAAAAACAGCGTTTTAAAACGCAACGTCATTTTTTTAAATAAAAAAAGTCGACGATAAACTTTCACAAAACACTTCGAAATACTTTTGTAATCCAACTTTAGGTATTAGTAAACGTTAATAATCTATCAAATTGATCACGGGGCGATGTGTATTCAATAGCTCCACGTCTTGAAATCATGTTCGGAAATTTCTCATCCAAAACATCCTGTCGGAGACCGGAAGGAATGGGCTCTCTCTTACTCGTTTGACCAAGAAACAAAGCCCAGGCAATTGACAAGACTGGCGACATCCTGTGGAAGCTCTAGGACTTGCAATCTCAGCCCCATGTAATTTGCTTTCCAATAGACAATACATGCAAGTGGCGCATTGATATATTTTCCAGATTTTGGTGATCAGTTTTTCTTCCGCTTTTCGATGAAACACACGTTATGTTATAGTCACAGCCGTGATTTAACCAGTTTTAGAAACGTCAGAGTGTTTTCTATCCACACATACTAATCATATGCATATACTATATTCCTGGCATGAGTAGCAGGACGCTGAATTGTTGCGCGATTTTTAACAGAATGTTCGAAAAAGTAGGGGGTAGGCTTAACAGGTTTTAAAACTTGTTTTTCAACCACTCCACAAATGTCTTGTTAACATACTATAGTTTTGGCAAGTCGGTTAGGACATCTACTTTGTGCATGACACAAGTAATTTTTCCCACAATTGTTTACAGACAGATTATTTCACTTATAATTCACTGTAACACAATTCCAGTGGGTCAGAAGTTAAACTAAGTTGACTGTGCCTTTAAACAGCTTGGAAAATTCCAGAAAATTACGTCATGGCTTTAGAAGCTTCTGTTAGGCTAATTTACATATTTTGAGTCAATTGGAGATGTAGCTGTGGATTTCTTTCAAGGCCTACCTTCAAACTCAGTGCCTCTTTGCTTGACATGAGAAAATCAAAAGAAATCAGCCAAGACCAAGTCTGTTTCATCCTTGGGAGCAATTTCCAAACGCCTGAAGGTACCACGTTCATCTGTACAAACAATAGTACGTAAGTATAAACACCATGGGACCACGCAGCCGTCATACCCCTCAGGAAGGAGATGCATTCTGTCTCCTAGAGATGAATGTACTTTGGTGCGAAAAGTGCAAATCAATCCCAGAACAACAGCAAGGATCTTGTGAAGATGCTGGAGGAAACAGGTACAAAAATATCTATATCAACAGTAAACAGAGCCCTATATCGACAGCAAGAAAGAAGCCACTGCTCCAAAACCGGCATAAAAAACCCAGACTACGGTTTGTAACTGCACATGGGGACAAAGATCGTACTTTTTGGAGAAATGTCCTTTGGTCTGTTGAATCAAAAATAGAACTATTTGGCCATAATGACCATCGTTGTGTTTGGAGGAAAAAGGGGGAGGCTTGCAAGCCAATGAACACCATCCCAACCGTGAAGCACGGGGGTGGCAGCATCATGTTGTGGGGCTGTTTTGCTGCAGGAGGGACTGGTGCACTTCACAAAATAGATGGCATCATGAAGGAGGAAAATTATGTGGATATATTGAAGCAACATCTCAAGACATCAGTCAGGACGTTAAAGCTTGGTTGCAAAGTTGTGTCGAAATGGCTTAAGGACAACAAAGTCAAGGTATTGGAGTGGCCATCACAAAGCCCTGACCTCAATCCCATAGAAAATGTGTGGGCAGAACTGAAAAAGCGTGTGTGAGCAAGGAGGCCTACAAACCTGATTCAGTTACACCAGCTCTGTCAGGAGGAATGGACCAAAATTCACCCAACTTATTGTGGGAAGCTTGTGGAAGGCTACCCGAAACGTTTGACCCAAATTAAACAATTTAAAGGCAAAGCTACCAAATACTAATTGAGTGTATGTAAACTTCTGACCCACTGGGAATGTGAATGAAAGAAATAAAAGCTGAAATAAATTGTTCTCTCTACTATTATTGTGACATTTCATATTCTTAAAATAAAGTGGTGATCCTAACTGACCTAAAACAGGGAATATTTACTCAGATTAAATGTCAGGAATTGTTAAAAACTGAGTTTTTGGCTAAGGTGTATGTAAACTTCTGACTTCAACTGTATATTTTGCTTAAGGGTAGCTTAACTTCTTCCAGTGTAAAGTACTTCGTAGCTTGGTAAACTGTATTTTCAGAGTAGCTTCCACAACACTATACTGTTATATTGACCTAAAATGATTAAGTGGCAGCACTGCAGAGATAAAGCAGTGATATATTTACCATTTCGACATTTGAGTTACACATTTCTTTGCTTTTGAAGCTCCAGTATCTGGGGAATTAGTCACACCAAGTAGCTATAGATAGATAATGTGAGTGACTTCTACAATACTCAGTGTGTAGAGATCTTACAGTGAAGAGGTTGAATAGAGGTTATCGCAAAGACGAATGAGAACAAAGATGAGACAGTAGGGGAGACAGCGAGAGTTGAGTTTCCTTTGTGACATATAATGTAGACAGTAATGACATGGAACTGAGACAGTGTGATGTAGTGTGTGTGTGTGTATGACTCAGACAGGGTGACGCTACTCACCGTCTACGTTCTCCTTGATCTCCCTTAGGTGACCCTTGTCTGCCTCCTCACTGAGAACAGAGAGTATGACCATTAAGACAATACAGTAGGTCGCGTTCAGATTCTCACTTTCTTCCCTTAGGCCAGATTTACTAAGCATCTGTTTTTTTCAGTAAGGGATAACTGATAATAGACCAAAAACAAAGAAACATTTATCATTTTGCACCTTTCTATTGATCTTAATCTTTCTCCTTACCTTTTTGTTCTGTCCTGAATGTTTCATTTCCTTTATAAAAAAATAGGTGCAAACGCTTAGTTCATCTAGCTGTAAGTGTGAACTTATTCCCTGTCATGGATTTAAAAACATTGAATTAGTGTGTGCATGGGGTAGGTAGCCGGATGTAGCATCCACCACATTTCCTACATCGGTTGATCTCTTCATGAGTTGGAGTGAACAAGTACACACTTCATAAACAGGGTAGAGACTAGAGAGAGAATCAGACTGGAGCCTAATGAGACTACATTCTCCTGTTCAAAGGGCCTTGTTTAAAGCCTCAGCACTGTGTTGTAGGAGTGTTGTTTGCATGTCGTTGGGAGTTATCAGTTACCTGTTCACTGTGCTCTGACTGGGGATGTCAGACAAGCCCTCCAAGTCTGCCAGACCCAGGCTAGACGTGCTGCTGTTCCCGTTCCTGCAAATCCAAACAGAACTAAAACTCATATCCTGTCTCTTGAAAGGCGACACGATCAGTGACTTGTGAATGGAACGATAAGGAGCTGCGGTGAAGCGAGCAATGTTGTTCATTAGCTGGTGATTAACATAGAAACCGCAGCTGCAGCTGATCAGGATGACTGGGCTGGAAGAGAGAGCCTGACTGGCAATGGGCCCTTCCTAGTGGAGATGAGGGATGTGGAAAGATTGAGCAGTTGGGCGGAGTGGGCGACCATGTCCAGTGGCAGCAGTGTCACCGTGGAGTTAATCGGGGATGATGTAGTCAGGAAGGCAATAGCCACCAGGTGTTCGTTTATGCCACAGCTGTCTATGCTGGCAGGTAAAAGCAGCAAGCAGCACACATTTCATCACCACTACTGCCAAGCTGAAGCCAACCAGCCACACAGCCCTCCTCCTAGTCCTCTGGAGCCTAGAAACGTATCCGCCCCACTCTTTGTTATCTATACCCTGGTCTCATTTCTCCTGGCTTAATGGCAGTAATAGACTTACTACCTCAGGTTTTTGGCTTGGCTCGGTGTCAGTATGAGGCTAGCTAGTGGAACTGAGAAATGGCACTACAGTCGCTGAAGCAGGGAATGATAAAGCTAATGTTCTGTGGGCCTTTAATGTGTGAGAAGCAGTGTGACGTTATGCCTATGCTACTGCAGGCCCCCAGAGCTCTACACCACGCTGGCTCTGGAGTGGGGCTCAGTGCACTAGGTGTGCTCTCTACCAGTGAGAGGAAAGCCCCCGGGCATACAGCTATTCCACTGAAGTGGCAAGAGCCGAAGACTGGCACGGGACAGCAAAGAGTGAGTGTGAGCAGCAATGGGCTGATGAGAGGGCGACGGACGGCGAGGGCAGTAGTAGCGGTAGGAGCGCTCGGAGCAGTGCATGATGGGACGGAGCAGCAGTTGGTTGCTAAGGTTACTGACCCCTCGCTCAGCTGGATAAAACTACTGGTCTCCTCGTGGTGGTCGTCATCGGGGGCGATCTGGGACCAGCTTCCTGAACTGTCCTCACTGCTAGCACTCAGAGAGCGCTTGTTTTGCTCACCTACAGTGGGTACTGCAGCGGCCGCAGAGGGCACTGCGGTCCTGTCTCTCTCACAGCTGGGGAAAGCAAACAGCAGGGTCACCTACTGTATACACTCTTAGAAAAATTATTCATAAAGCGGTTCATAAAGTGAACCTTTAATGGTTCTAGTTAGCCATTTTGTTCTAAGAGTGTACATACGATGTGATAGGCTGGGAGACTGGGAGGAGCTCAACCCCTCTGATGTGATCTTTCCCCTCATTTATTGATTTGGTTCTATTCTTGTTCAGGGGATGCAGATTGTACATTTATTGATTTGGTTCTATTCTTGTTCAGGGGATACAGATTGTACATTTATTGATTTGGTTCTATTCTTGTTCAGGGGATACAGATTGTACATTTATTGATTTGGCTCTATTCTTGTTCAGGGGATACAGATTGTACATTTATTGATTTGGTTCTATTCTTGTTCAGGGGATACAGATTGTACATTTATTGATTTGGTTCTATTCTTGTTCAGGGGATGCAGATTGTACATTTATTGATTTGGTTCTATTCTTGTTCAGGGGATACAGATTGTACATTTATTGATTTGGTTCTATTCTTGTTCAGGGGATACAGATCGTACATTTATTGATTTGGTTATATTCTTGTTCAGGGGATACAGATTGTACATTTATTGATTTGGTTCTATTCTTGTTCAGGGGATACAGATTGTACATTTATTGATTTGGTTCTATTCTTGTTCAGGTGATACAGATTGTACATTTATTGATTTGGTTCTATTCTTGTTCAGGGGATACAGATTGTACATTTATTGATTTGGTTCTATTCTTGTTCAGGGGATACAGATTGTACATTTATTGATTTGGTTCTATTCTTGTTCAGGGGATACAGATTGTACATTTATTGATTCTAGAATGTAGTTTTTTTTTAAGTGTGCTATGTACTGTGACTATATACATTTTACATTTGTGTTGGGAACATGAAATCCTGTTCACCACATATTACATACAACCCCCCACCACCACCAAGTATTGGCATTTCTAAAATATGTGCCCCTTTTATAGAGGGTGGATAACCCATGTCCTTTAGTGTGTAAAGGATGTTTTGTATTTGTGCCTATCCACATTAATCATGAATAAAAAATGAAATGAAAGGCTGCAGTGTTGGCTGTTTTTTTTTATGCAACAGAGAAACTGATTAATTTAAATCCTGATTAGATGATTGAAAGCTGCCAGATTCCCAGAGTGGGTTAAGGTGTTGTTTGTCAATGTATTCACCAGGGAAAGACCCAGATGGAGATGAATTGTTCCATAATTGGAGTTTATGAACTGTTAAGTGAAAAACCAGCAAACCCTGCAATCAGTAAGCAGCTTAAATATAAATCTCTTCCAACTATTTTCCTTTTCATTTCATTTATTGCATGTGTCAATCCAATCTACAGGTAACTGCCAAAATACTGGAAACACTTGAGTAAATTAGGGATACAAAGTATATTGAAAGCAGGTGCTTCCACATAGGTTGGGTTCATGAGTTAGTTAAGCAATTAAGCAACACTTTTGGGAGATTCTGGAGCAAAACACCAAATTATGGAATTTCTCGTGGAAGAATAGCGTTGCATCCCCCCGATAGAGTTCCAGACACTTGTAGAATGTAGGTGCACTGAAGGTGTTCTGGCTTGTGATGGCCCAACACCCTATTGGTGTTTCCTTTATTTTGGCAGTTACCTGTATATGATACTATGTTTGTTTTGTCAATTACCTCCAAAGTATTTAAACCCCATTGTTTATTTTCCTTTCTAAACACTTCACTTTATATTTTATCTGCTCTATCTATTTGTGAGACCTTGTGTTGTCATCTACAGCATGTCAACGTGGTCTGCAAATGTTTGTCGCTTAGCTGATGAGCTCACGATGCGCAACTAATTCCTGGAACACCAATAAAGTGACCTGAAGTACTTTGGAAGTTTTCTGTAACCTCCTCCTTGTGGTGCCCACCTCCTCCAGTACAAGGCCTTCCTGCAGTGTGTATATTCACACTTCAATGCCCCCTAAAGGCCACTCTCACGTTACCAAGAAGGTCTGTGTGAATCTTCTCACCTTACTGAGTCCCTGTTACACAATTCTCCTCTGAGTGAAATGTCAGACCCAAATTACAGGACAATATGATGCCACTGTGTCTCTTATATACATAATATACTGTATGTGTGATATACACTTCCATCCATATGTATTTGGACAGGGAAGTCATTTTAAAAAATGTGTCTCTATACTTTTTAAAATTTGAGATCAAGTAAAATGTCACATTTTACGGTGCACTCTGTACTTATTGGGACAGTGAAGCATTTTTCCTTCTTTTGGCTCTATACTCCATATGTTTGGATTACAGACGCACAAATATCATACCCCCAAGAAATTACCTCTTACATCTCACCATTACATTTTTAGCATTTTTTTGGGGGGGTATGATATTTGTGCGTCTATAACTTTCTCACTTATCATTATTCACAATTGATTAAGGACTATCTGTAATCATGGTAGAATCCACATTCATGTAGAAGTGTTGAGAAACATATTCTATTCTTCTTTACAATAAAAGTGACTCCAAAATGACACAATAGATTATTTGCCGTGAGTTTCTATTGGGAACAAAATATTCTGAAACACAACCCAACAAAAACAAACAGCAAATGAGTCACAAACTTGATGTAGTCATTGCATGCTATGAATATGGGACCAAATACGTAACTTTTTACGACTTTAATACACATACGTGGATTTGTCCTAATCCAACACTTTTGCTCCTCTAAAATGGGGGGCCTATGTATAGAAAGTGCTGTAATTTTTAAACTGTTCACCCGATATGGATGAAAATATCCTCAAATCAGAGCTGACAGGCTGCACTTTAACCTCGTAGTCATTGTTTTATTTCAAATAAATAGATAGTCTAGCCCAGGGGTGTCAAACTCAATCAGCACACGGGCCATAATGAAAAAACGATTTTGCGGGCCAGACCTATGTACATCTTATAAGTGGGAATTATTATTTTTTACGTGCAACTGCAACCCAAACTGGCCATTGTTTTATTTGAAAAAAATTATCATGTCCACTGATGTACATAGGATGATGTAAATAGAATTTGAACATTAAA